>NC_087263.1:12071666-12377500 GCF_037042905.1 Lytechinus pictus | reverse complement strand
AGGCCGGGAAAATAGTGAACTATCTGGCATAATAATAAATAGTCGTGATTGACTTGACGAAGTTTTCAACTCTTTATTTATTTGAATGAGGGTGCACTTGTCCCCCTTTTCCCCCATTCATACCGCTGTCTTTGGAAGATATGAACATATTATAAGCAATCCTTGCAAAAAGTGTTAAATGAAACTAAAGAATCTAGCGCACATCCACACTAGAAAGGTTTTAAACTCAAAAGGCCACCGCACACATTACGACTGTTCGCGATCCGATTTTGGAACAAATTGCATTTTACTAATTTTCTGAAAATGTGAATGGAACATATCACTTTATTTAAGGTTAAAATTAATTGAAAGAATACTAATATAACCATTTTGAAAGATTGCAAGCCTTTATTTCGGAGTAAAGGCCAAATTCTTTTCAAATCGAAACCAATCGTACGACTGCCATGACGTCATTACGACTAGATATTAAATTCACTTTTATTCTAAGAAGGATGATAGCATAGTCACAGATTTGAACATAGGTATTCGTAAAATGATTTAGAACATTACACGGTAAGATATTCCAAGTCTCAATATTAGCATCAAATTCTACTACATTTTATTCTAAAATCGGGTAGCAGACCAATCGTAAGGTGTGCGGTCGCCTTTAATGATACACTTATACAAACCTTTTGTTGGGGTGTAATCTTACACCCTTAGTGGAAAGAAGGTGCATTTTGCACCTTTTGTGATTATCATTTGCACCAGGGGCGGATCCATGATTTTTCGAAAGAGGGGGCACATTTTCCCGAGGAAAAATTTGATAAGCAAGCAAGCAAAAAAAAAAGGTTTTAACCAAAAATTAAGGGTATATCGTCATCGAAAAATTTTAAAGCAAAAAAAAAGAAAAAAAGTCTTCGCTTTAGAAAGGGGGGGGGGGTGGAGTAACACTTCTGCTTTAACGGCATTTTTACATTGCAAATTTTAATTAAGCCTCTGAAAGGGGGGCACGGGTCGGCTGCCCCCCCCCCCCCCCACCGGATCCGCCAGTGATTTGCACCAAGAAA
The DNA here is from genome assembly GCF_037042905.1 of Lytechinus pictus. Lineage (NCBI taxonomy): Eukaryota > Metazoa > Echinodermata > Echinoidea > Temnopleuroida > Toxopneustidae > Lytechinus > Lytechinus pictus. Next base: position 12,376,454 of record NC_087263.1, on the reverse strand, counting down.
TGCTCGTTTGCACCCTACAAGGTGCAACATTTCACTTTTTAAGCACAATACTTGACATCAGAAAGGTTCAAATTTGAACCTTTATTACATGGTTCATTTCTGCACCCTATATGGTGCTTGATATAGCTAACTGCACCTTAAAAGATGCGCAAATAAGTATAATTGCAGTGACTCATTGCCACCCTTTGGGGTGCGGCTATTTTACCACCCCGAGGGTTCAAATTTGAGCCCCTATTTCTTAGTAAGTACCTTGACTGTTTGAAAATGAAGTTGCGTTTAATTGTAACTAACTTTTACATGAGAGTGACATTGACAAAATGTTCAAATCACTGTCTTCTGAAGATATAGACGTGCTACAAGGGTCTGTTACAAAGAACATCGCGTTTATATGTAAGAAAAAGCATCAAGGAAAAGGTCCTTCTAATGTTCCGATTTAAAGTCAAGCCGCCTTTGCTTATAATTCTTCCTTTAAAACCAATAAAACTAACACCAGTTAAAATAGCTGTCTTCTGAAGATATCAACATACTATAAGGGCCTGTTGCAAAATCGTTGTGTTTAAATAAAACAGAAATCACGGATCCTCTATAATACACCCCGTTTAGTTCAAAATCAAGTTGCATTTGGCTGTTGCTTTTTCTCTACAAGATAATGTAACTGACTCCAGTTGAAATCGCTGTCTTCTGAAGATATTAACATAGGGTTTTAACATAACACGAAATAGTGTTATATGAATATATATGTGTTGTAATAACACCATTAATTTATTTATATGGTGTCAATTCTTGGTGTTGACCTCTGTAACACTAATTATGTACTATTTACACCGCCGTTTTTTGCAGAGTGTAAAGCACAGGACAGATACCATCATTATGTAATAACTGCGAATACAAAACACAACTGTCTTAACACCGTGCATGGCAACTTCCTGCAACTCCGCAACCCAATCCCACAACCAATTATACGACTAAATCTACTTAATGAACATTCTTTTAACTCCGTTTTCCCTCTTTCGCTTGTAGTCAACTTCTAGCAGCGGGCAGACAATACGCCCCAGGCCAATAGCTCCTGCTTATGCGCGGGAAAATTGGCCCCCTATAGTGCTCGACAGTGCACCCCTGCGTGTCCTAATGACCAGATTTGTGGAGGGCCTCGTCTCCTGTTTTCTACGATTGAATAAATTTTCGTCAGGGGAATGCGCAGTTCTCTAACGTTTGTCATCTAATTTGACCTACGGCTGAGTGAATGGCTTTGGAGTCGGAGAGGATTTAAGGTTAAGTCTTACATGGCGTCTTCAATGGGTTTTCTCGGAATCCGAATTGGGAAATTTTCACCTGAAGGAACTACTGTTCGCAAAGACACCCTCTGAAAGAGGTCGAGTAAAAAATTCTTACAGAATGTTGGATGGGTAAAATGTTACTTATAAAGTCTAGACAGCATAGAACAAAATTTACACAACGGAAGGTTTGATATTACACTGTAAAAATACAGTTTAATGATCACAAACTCCTGTGCTTAAAAAAATACTGATAACGCCGAATACTCCTAAAATAATAGACATAATATCCTAGCATAATACTAGGCGGTAAACAAACTTTAACTTAATATTTTCTACAACTTTACTTATTTAGGGAAAAGGAATGAACATTTATAACGCATAAGTGTAAAATCTAAAAGTAATACTTGGACCCCAAAACCAATCATAAGTCGCCAAAATATAATTTGGAGATTTTTATTGAACTTGAAAAGCACATTAGCTTTGAAATGATAAACGACTTTTTAAAATTGATCAACAATAACACATTCACGTAATTGATTGACTGCAGAAAAAATTAACAGCTAAAAAAAAATAATAATTAATCAGGAGAAAATAAGATTTCGAATTCGGGGTTCACTCAAGCATGATATGTGCACACTGCGCAATCTCGGTGAAATTTCCAAGCAGTCCGCAAAAACTGATGTCAAAGAAACTCTTGTCTATTATACAACTTTAGAACTTCCTTTTTTTTTACTATCAAAAAGAAGAATTACTCTTTCAAATGAGCTCTTTTTTTCAATCTTCTAGGCTTTTTTTTGGAAGACCAAATAACAAATTTGGCCATTTACAAACTACTGCCCTGGTGGCTTATTGCACATTTTGGGTTTTGTCATAACACGAATAGGCGTTGAACAAAATCTTAACTTTATACTTTGCAAAAGTTTACCTTGTCAGGGGAAAGAAATGACGCCTCAGTGTAAAATCTAAAAAGTGTTGCTTGGACACACTACAAATTTTAGATAGAAATGTACACTGTCTATTGAACTTTCAATGCGGGAACGTTACACTGTCTGCTTTTTTTTTCGACGAAGGGTTTTCGCTCTGAAACAAACATGAGAGACATCTGTTGATACTGCCACATCTGTCAGGGGAAATTACGTATTCCAGTTTCAACAAGAACGATGGTCCTCTTATTAGAGTACGTACCTACTTGTCACACGGCTCGGACAAGAGGGATCGTTAAAGGGAACATCGTGCTGTGGGGTAGGTTGCTTGGTAAACTCCTCTTCACTCGAGGAAAATAGACTGAATATGAAGCCTATAAATTCCACAGTGACTTGTGTGTGTACAGATGGTCATTCTCGTTGGAGAAACAAATTATATTTGTGCTAGTCTTATGTGAAAACCCAATTATTGATCAGTTTTAATTAGGGTCTGCACCTGTAGACTAGTTGCGGTAAGGCTGCAGACAGCGATCGGTATTATGTGTAATACTTGCCAACCTAGGGTGTTAAAACCGATGTATTCTCCTGATGCTAAACACATTTCCTATCAATATGTATCTCTGTCCAATGCATAAACGTTTAATGACATTTAAAGCAACGAAATAAGAATACTTAAATTCCTAATCTAAGGGGGGGCTGACAATGTATAGAAATGATTTACAAATTTCTCAGCCATCATCCTTTACCTCAAATTCTAGCATAATGACTCATCCTGGGGAGCATTTCATGAACAGTTTTGTGAGTGATTTTCAATGACTAATGTGCTCTTGGCCAATCAAATGCAAGGATTTGTAGTAGCTTGTAACATCTGTCCGAGAAAATCATAGGCACGTGACACGTGGCGAAGCTAATACTGAAAGAAAAAGCTAATAGTGTTTGGCAATAAACAAAATATAGAATCCATCATGTTGCCAATTTTAGAATTTCAAAAAGATCCTTCAATTTTTCTTTCTTCAAATGTGTAATATGAGTATTCTTCTTTCTTCGCTATGCATTCCCTCAAAGTTCATGCATTGTAAATAAATAGGGACTGAGAGCAAATGTCTTTAGGATTAGGAAACTTAATTACGTTGCCAATTTGAGAATATGAATATTGATAAAATCTTCAGCTTTTACCACGTCTGATTCCCCTTTTTCTATCCAATTCATATTAATTGTTGTTGGGGCGGACTTCCCTTCAAAATCATTAAAATGACTTTCTATCAGATTCGTATGACAACAAATTTAAACATGTCAAAGGTCGGAGGGTTACGTCATCATTATAATATAAACTGACATCACCATTCATCTAAAAGGATTATGTTCATGACGAAGGGTAAAACAATACTGATATTACCCTTCGGAAATGATAAATGATATTCGTGGAAAAGCTGCAACACAGTTACTGAGTAAAGACTCCCCAATCATCATTGAGCTATTATCTCTTAAATCAAGGAGTAGTAAAAGTCAAACATACAGCATTCTTCTCCTCCAAAGATGAGTTCCAGTTGGGGAATGATCACAAAGTAGAAACTATACGTTGTTTAAAAAAATGATACAACGCTGTACAACCTATATACATATCGCTGTTGCTACATGTATATGAACTTTACAAAAGATGTGTAACAGTTTAAACAACCATGTTTAATTCTGAAAATTGAATATTAAAGTTAAATTTTATTTTTTAACATTGTAAATACTTGTTTAATTCATTTTTTTTGTATTAAACAACGACTGTATTATTACAGCATTGTACCAAAACACTGTGTACGAGAATATAATATATACACATTAAAACGCTGTTTACTACACGAACCTTACGAAAATGGTTTAACAGTTTAAGATTTTTTTTTTTTTTAGATTTAATATTCAATAAATTAAACATGATTGTTTAAATTATTAACCAAATAAGGTTCATATATCTAACAGCGGTGTATATAATTCTAAACAACATTTTTACTGTGATAGTGATTACCCAACTGGTTTTAAAATGATTGTCTGCTTACTTTTATCAAAATAAGCAGGTCAATCAGTGAGGAAGCGCCTTTCCATAAGTAACACATGTGCCCACGTGTGCATAATTGTGTTAGCACTGTCCAATTTATTCCGTTTTTCAGCATTTCTTGGGACCGTGGACCTCCGAGTATTCCAACATGAAGAAAAGGCAAGACATATCCGGCGAAGTCTGTTTTATCCGACGGTTACCATAGTAACTTACAACCTCCTTTACTCGTCAGTCAATCAAAATCGGGGAAAGTTGTCTGGTCTGACAAACTTTGTCAGACAACAGATATCATGAGACGATCTCCAAACGCTATTCCTCTCTTTAAAAAGATGCGAATAACAGGGGAAACGGAACGGGAGGGGGCTGGTGGTGGCTTTAGCCTAACATTTTTTTATCAGTAACCAAGTGCAAATATGTGAAAAGGGCCATGCTCAAATTGTGATTTATGCATGCTCAGCCCCAACTGTCAAACTGGTCCCCTCTTTAGAACTTAATAACACGAGATCTTTGATACCAAGTCGATTCACACCCAGTAAACACACTGTTTAAGATTTTATGCAACGATTTTATGAACCCTACAAGTTGTTTAACAATTTAAACAACCATGTTTAATTTATTCAGAATCTAATATAAAAAGTCAACTCTGTTGTTTAAGATTCATATAGCAAACGGCGTTAAGAAATCACTGCTCAACGTGTATTTTCTTAAGTGTGGCTTTTATCTGGGCCAAATCCACCATGTCCACAGACATTTCTATCAAGTTTGTTGTTTAACATTCTAAACACCTGTTTAAACCGTTTAAACAACCACTGTAAGATTAATATGGTAAACAACGTTGTGTTTTGTTTTAAGAAATCATTGCTCAACGTGACTACTTGATTGTGGCTTTAATCTTTGCCACATCCACAGGCTTCTCTATCAATGTCGGGAGTGGTTGAATCAACTGTCACCACAGCTGAAAAACATCTCCATGATTCAACCCATAAAACGCCCCCACAAGTCTGATGATTGTCAAATTAGCTGCAAACCATGGAGACGTATCCTATATCTGTAAGAGACAAATCCATCTCTTATTTTAAGTCTCTGGCCCGTATTCTGCAGTCGGGTTTAAATTAAACTCTGGTTTAAAATTGTGGTTTATCTATGGAGAGCCAATTGGGGGCATATCATAGGCGGCGGAAGCGGGGGGGACGGGGGGACGTGGGACGTGTCCCCCCCCCCTAAATTTTTAGTTGATAACCTGTTTTTTTTTTTTTTTTTTTTTTTTTTTTTTTGCGTCCCCCCTAAAATTTTTTGTTGATAACTTTTTTTTTTTTTTTTGCTTGTCAAAAAAAAATTGTGGTCCCCCGCTAAAATGTTTGGCTTCCGCCGCCAATGATTGGGGGTACAAATCCCTAATAGTACACATCCTATTTATTAAATCATTTGACACACACATTGTGCATAATTGTCTATTGAAGTATTCTGAAGTAGTTTTCTTCATTATGAATGCAACAGGAAACAAAATAGTAAACATAAGAATATACAATATAAACAAATTTTTTGAATTATTGGCTCCCAATATTTTTAGCACAGAGTTAGACCGTGGTCTAAGTTAAACCTGACTTCAGAATACGGACCTCTGTCACACCATGGTCCCACATACACGTACACGTGGAGCGTTGTGGACAGGTGGATTGGTCTCTGGACTTTGCAACATAGAGCTGTGGGTTCGAAACTCAGCCATGGCGTAATTTTTCAAGTAGTAAAGAGGAAAGCAGAAAAAGAGGAAGAAATGGAGATGCGAAAAGAAAAGAAACAAAAGCAGAGCCCTGGCTCGTAAGCATGGTAAGTCCCCAATGACATACCACGGCATCGGTCTAGTCTGCTGTGCAAACCCTTCACTCGAGTAAAGGGTCTGAATTGCAGCCTACCCATGCCATGTGTACTGAAGGTAGTCTGCAGGCACAGACCCTGATTGGAACTATGATCAACAAGTGTGCCTCCGCGCAAAGACTAGCACATGTAAAACCTGCTGAGCGAGAGAGCCTTCGAGTGAAGGGTTTGCCCAGCAGACTATACTGAAGGCCCTCTCGCTGAATTGAAACAGCAAGTTTTGTATGTGCTAGTCTTTGCGTGGAGACACACTTGTTGATCAAAGTTTCAATCAGGGTCTGTGCCTGCAGACAAGCATCGGCCCTGCCCAATTCTAACTGTCGTGCCTCGAGAAATATGAAGAAAAATACACAAGGGTGCCTTCTATATGTGTAATGAAGATGGAAGAGTATGTAACTCGTTCTATGAAAATAGAGGGGTAACATTAAACCCATTTGTCAATTAATGAGACAGCAAAGACCATCACGCACAAAACTATTTTCAATCTTAATTTCCTTCTCTTTGTCTTCTCATATCTAATACAGGATTTTTTGCAGCAAACAACACTCATACTCCCGCACTTTCCCCATTTGACAAAATATTTCAATTTCTATCGATATTAAACAGGATGCATCAAACAGTAATGAATTCATTAAAAAAATGCAAACTCGTATGCAAGGTAAAAGATTCATATCATTTTCACTGTATCATCTAATGTTTACATAAAACTTGTGTTTTATTTTTAATCTCTACCCCCCCCCCCCTCTTCGTATCCCTTCCCGTCCCACTCCTTCCCATTCTCTTTCTCTCTCCCCAAACACACACACACGCACGCACCAGCTCCCACACACACACACACGCTCGCGCGCATGCATTAAATCATTCAAACTTTTTTAACATAAGGATACACGTCATCTCTCTTTCTCTTTCTCTATCTCTCGTCACACACACACACCCCCATGCACCAGCTCCAACGCACACACACATGCATGCATTCAACCATTTAAAATTTTGTTTTCTCAATAGAAAAATCTACGCATTTTTCTATCTGCTAACCAATCTCGTCTCTTCTCCTTTTACACCCTCCCCTCCCTAAAACTCCTGTACTGGTTTGTACCCAGAAATCTTACCCCATTACCCCCCCCCCCCCCCCAATTTTGCATCTCTCCCCCATAATCTCTCTAACATCTGAACAGACTCTCTCCTCTCTTTCTCTCTCCGTTCCTTCACTCTTCTCTTAAGGCACACGTCTCAAGTGCCTCACGGTGAACACGAAAACTTGAAAACGAAAAACATCTCACGTCTGCCATTCCTTGGTCTTTAAAACATAATTATATTCAGTCCTTTTCAATTTTCACTCCAATTTCGTGTGACATTGAGCCTGATGTGTAGTCTGGCCGCAAAGACCCAAATCGACAAATGAAATAATCAATTGGGTCTTTACAGAAGTCTAGCACCATAGGATCTCACTTGTTCTCCCATTTTCGGAATTGGGCATCGCACAGTACGCAATCCCATTCAATCCAAGTATAGTCTTACATTTCAGACCGTTTTATCAGCTTGCTTTTTCGAAAAATCGACGAATTAGGCCTTCTTTAGACATGTCAGAGCTGACTGGCGTGTGCTACATTAAAAGGGAGAGAGAGAGAGATAGAGATAAAGAAAGAGAGAACGGGGTTTCCATGTCTCTCATTTCCGGTGCTATATTTGACTCCTGTTTCTCAAAAGAAATCATCGATTTTCTCTTCCTCTTCTTTTCACGAATGTTGAGCGCAACGATGTGCAAGGACGAACAAGCAGGCAGTCCTCATCATGTTCGTTCTCATTTCGTACTGTAGCATACAGCCACACCAACGAAACCTTTGCCAAACCGACCGATGCACAGTGGGCCAGAATGAGTTGAAAGTGGGCCAAAATTATATTCCGTGTTAGATTTTTACTTTAACATGTTGCTTGTGGGTAATTTGGGCCGTAGAATCGACTGAACATAATTTAAAGCCAAAATGACGTCACCTTGATACCAAATTTTGATTGGCTACTTAAAACCTATCTGTGAAAAGACAAATTACGCTAAACAATGTGTAGTACATAAACTTTGTGTTATGTGCTACTTTAAGATTGATCAGAGTGAATAGTGGTTTATGCTTCTCACATGCCTAAAAAGTGTGTATGAGATGCCGAAAATAATTTTATGGCATCAAAATTATCATTAATTAGATTTATAAAAAATAAAATAAAATCTGAAAAATATTAACCGTGCTTTATCAAGCTGTGTGGACTTATGTAAAACGCAGAGTATATATAACACCACGAATGTATCACTATAAGGAGTGTTTTTGGCTGAAATTATTCTACAAGTAAGTTTTATCTCTGGAAGAGCTGTGGGTATAGCCCTTATTTGCGTTAGCAACCTTTATTTTGTTTATATTATGCCCGGAATTCATGTCATTTTCATGGAATGGAAGGGGAATCGTCCTCGCCGTGCAAAAGCGAACGGCAATGTACACCCATACGGTGCGCTACGATGACTGCGCGGTATAAAAATGACCGTTTTTTAACAGGTTTTTGGGGTGTTGTGTCAAGTAAAATCGGCTCTAACATGAAAACGGGCAAAAACGGGCAGCTAAATTTGGTATCGACTTAAAGCCGAGACATCGGAGAAAATGATGCTTGTAGAATTTAGACGGAAATCCACGGAAATCTAAACGTTTTTAATGTAAATGCAAAAAACATGGATTTTCAGCCTATTTCGAGGAATAATCATCCTATAAACCTCCTGAAAGGTGTCTTTTATCTACTTTGAACCCTTTCACACGAAAAAAGAATAAATCAGGATTATGTGGGAGTCATTTCAGATTCCTACATGAAAAACCTCCTGTGAAATGGCCTGTTTTTCAAGTAGGTTGTCATATACGCGACATTTCGCAAAATGTCACATTTTACGATTTGAGGTAGGAAATTAACCACCTTTAAGCAAATTCCGGAATGAAATATTTTGCTGAAGTATTCTTCAAAGTGTTATCTCTCAGCTGGGCATGACAAAAATTAAAAATCTGAAATTGCCCAAAATGACTTTTGGCGCACTTTTGTTTCGCCCCGGCCCACTGTGCGATGGTATGTCATTGGTAATAAGGTAATATATTTGATCGGTCTGAAGTCGGTTTCGTTGGTGTGACTGTAACCAAAACCGACTCAAAACCGACCGATGGTATGTCATTGGAAATAAGTAAACGTAATATCAATATCTTTGAGTCTGTCTGGCTTCGTGTTCGCCGATAGCGTATTTTCGCAATTACTTCGCAGACGCTTTCTGCAACGTTTAGAATCTCTTAAAAATGCACGTCAGATCACAATGGCCAGATCAGAAGTCATTGTCGAAGGTTGGAGGACTGGGACAGCACATCGTCTTAAGATTCGAACTCGTTTGTCTCGAGTCCAGGACGACACTGCTGCTTTGATTCACCGATTTCGACAAAGGCGGCTTTGTTATAAAGGGCTTGTGACAGGAGATTCTCTACGTTATATATATCGTTTGCGAAATGATTGCCAAAATACCCTATTTTCACATCACAAGAAAACTGTTAAGCAACAGGTTAGATTCAAACAAATATTGTTTTAGCACTGACCTGTGTTGTTTAAATACACATTTGGTGCTAGCCAACCTGGTGTTATTTCAAAATTTACCTGGTGAGGTCAGTTACCGGGTTTGTGTTACATAAACAACGGGATTTTAATATGTAGTGTTGTTTTGAAATAAACATGCGATACAGATTTGAAAAAAAGAGATAACTTTGAATAGGAATATTACGATATCGAGAAGTTGGTTTTGATGAGAGAAGAAAAAAAATTGGTCAAGAAATATAATGAAAATGTTTACTCTCTTTCTCTCTCCTCTACTTACGTTATTCCATTCACTCTGCTTCTCCGCTCAAAAATAACATTCCTTCGTCGCATCATGGAGCTACCAACGGATCTGTTAGAAGCTCCATGGTCGCATTCATGTTATTTTTTTTTCTTTTTCCACCCCTCCAGTCTGCATTATTCCTGTAATTTTCCGCCTGTCTGATCCTCTTCAGTTCATTCATCTCCCGGCTAATCAATCTATAAGCTTAGGAAGCCGTGTGGAATTAATATCCTGTGATAGCTAGACTTCATAAAGCCAATATCATTACATACTATGCACTGTTCACACAATAAAGACGTGTTTATACCCTAACTGATCTGTTCATACCACAATTGATGTTTTCATACAATTGACTTTTGTTTGTTTTACTTTCTGTTTATACTCCACAAATAAATTTCAAAGTAAAGGTTTGTATTTTTATATGTCTTTATGTTATGCAGTGTCCCCATTTGAAACAGAATCTCAATTACTGATAGGGCTACCCTACTAAAATAAAACAAAATAAATAAATGAAAAATAATGTGTTCATATCACAATTTATCTGTTCATACAATTCATACAATAAATCATCTGTTCGTACCATTATTGATGTATTCATACTACTTTTTCCAAGACAGTGGGAGAATGAACATGATGGCATACATCTATATTACCTATATTACATGTAGTGCACTGAGACTTCAACAAGTCAGTATCATTACACACAAGGCGCTGTTCCAACCTCTGTTTACAGAATAATTCATCTGTCCACAATATAATTGATACTATGTTTATACTATTATTATCCTGTTTATACCATGAAAGAAATTTTCTACTTTAATCAATATGTTCATAGTACAAAATCTGTTTATACCATAATTGATCTACTCTTACCATAATCCATCTGTTCACACCATAATTGATCTGTTTATACAATATTTGATGTGTTCATAGTATGTTTATACCATAAGTGATCTGCATAATCCATCTGTTCACACCATAATTGATCTGTTCATTCAATATTTAATGTGTTCATACAATATTTGATGTGTTCATAGTACAATTGATCTGTTTATACATGTACCATAATTGATCTCCCCATATCATAATCCATCTGTTCACACTATAATTGATCTGTTCATACAATATTAAATGTGCTCGTACCAAAAAATGATCTGTTCATATCATCACTGATCGTTCATACCATAACTCATCTGTTCAGACTATGTTTTTCATACAATAATTAATCTGTTCATATATACCACAATTGATCTTTTAATAAATTTATCTATTCATATCATAATTGATCTGCTCACACCATAACTGACTGTTCATACCAAATTTGTATTTGAAAGTGGAATCGTTTGATAGCCAAACCAGAACCCATTAAGTCAATAGCTTAACGCTTTGTTAAGATCATATTCGTCTGTTCACACCATAAACATTCTGTTACTGCCATTAATAATATGTCCATACCAAAATTGGTTTGTCCATACAAGTCATAATTGTCTAAGTACCATATCATAGCCAAATTCCATGATATCATTACATCTTGTAGGCATCGTTTATCTCTTAAATTGCATAACTTGATATGGCCATACCATAATCTATACGTTCACAAAATTCATGCCCTGTAATATATTCAATAACCTTCATATTGATAAGTTTGTGGCTGCTGAGAGGGTATGAATAGTTATGTGAACACTGCTTTTATATTGTTTGTTTCAAAATCCTTCGTGTGAACACTGTACTTCCCTTGTTTGCGCTTAAAGCCTCTCTCATTATGAGCTTAATTTGGTTCAATTTTATCCGTCCTACGCTAAAGATTTTCGCATGTGTGCAAAGAAACAAATGAGTTTAATGAAGACATACTACATGCGAGACGACGCAAAGAAGTTAATTTCATTAGGGACACGTGTTAGTCTTCAGACGCAGACCTTAATTGGCACTTTCTCTAACAAAAGGGACCCTTAAGAAAATCATTAAACCATTTCGCTGCGCAGAATTAGGATTTGGAGAAGTTTCAAGACACGATTCCCATTCAGCCCACGTAGTCTGAAAATACAGCCAGCTAATAAAATACGTTGTGACAGACCCAGAGTCTGCGCTTACAGACTACAACCAAGCAACGTTACAAATTAAGGTAATTGGATAAATAGATAATACGGCTATCATTTTCACCCAATTAAAGAAAGCTCCTTGGGAAAGAAACGGACGAGTTGAGGATACGGAAGATGTGATGTAAGAAAATTGAGAAAATTGGATGATCGAGTGAATTATTAAAGCGTGAAGAGCTAGACAGGTTCTCGAAAGTACGTGGTAAAAAATTCAGTCTTCGCCATTGTCAGAGCTGAAATATTATTTCTTGCTAAGGTAGATGGTAATATCATCCATGGCCTAATCGTCCTTTACATTTGCACATTTTGAGGAAAGTTTACAAATGTTTTATTGATCATATCTAAGAATGTTGCAATACTAAATTATATTAATACGTTGAACCTTCCCATAATTTTGACCTCTTTACGTTATGTATATTGCCCCCCCCAAAAAAAAAAAAAAAAATTAAATAAATAAATAAAATAAATAAAATAAAATAAATAAATAGATAAATAAAAATAAAAATAGATAAATAAATGAAAGATAAATGAATAAATAAAAAAAATCAATGAATAAATAAAAATATATAAATAACAACAGTAATAATAGCAACGAAATAAAATAAATGAATAAATATATAATCTATGCGGATTATCTGTTGTCTAATAAGCATGCTAATTATGTGTGACAATTTTTTCATTGGTTATTTCGACGAATGTTTTTCGAATTTTCGATAAAACAATACAGGGCGAACGGACATACAACACAAAATCATGGCGGCTAGAAAGATCGAAGCGTAATAATCCAAGAAAAAAAAAATACCTATATGAGGCTCTTCCACTATTCTGTCGTCGTTGTATCTCTTCTTTACTCTCTTTAACTCCCCCCCCCCTGGCCTCCGCCTTTCTCTCTCCCCCACCCATTTTCAGTTTTACTCTTTATTAAAACTCCTTTCCTTTTTTCTCTCATTCTGTCTGGTTGTCTGAGTTTCTCTCTGTCTCTGTCTCTCTTAAACAGACACGATTTTAACAAGTCTCTCCACTATTCCTCTCTTCCTCTGACATCACCCCCCCCCCCTCTTTTTCTCTCTCTCCTTCTCTGTCTTCTCTTCCCTCCTCTCTCTCCAATTTACAACCTAGAGAAACTGATTTGATAGGATCAAGTCTGAATTAGGCCCAATATGTCCTCAAAATTGGCCGATGAGTGAGGCCCGAGGATATACTGCCGAAGTATAAAATACACACTGTAGTGCTCACATAAATCACAAAATCACTGCATTCTCGACCGTGCATAGTTGTTACTTGGCACAATGCATGCACGATTTATATAAGATATAAACTAACTCGACCGTAATGCATCGCTGCCCAGTGAAATTTATCAGCTCCAGATTGCTGGGGCCACCTCTTTCTTCTGGAAGGAAAAAGGCCTAAACGTTATACAAAATTGTACAAAAAGACGTTGAGCTGTGTTGTAGCCATACATTTCTTGCCGAATGTGTACATTTGTATATTAAAAACACCAGTTTTGCATGATAAATGCATTGGTGCATAAATGCACTATCCCACGTGGTCTAATCTTAGCCCGTCTATCACCAGTTCGTCTAATAACCATTTTGATCAAAATGCTATTAAGGGCATTTACCATTTTGTCTAATTTCCGGGAAGATTATACCGATTATAAGTGATATAAACTCGACCTAACACCATTATCTAAATTTATATTGCTCGATTAACTGTTTATGAACCAATATTATTATTGAAAAGGCATATGCAATACGAAGACAAAGTGGAAAATAGGTGATACGACATTTGCCCCTACGAAAATTGCTCCGGGCTTAATTTCGTCTGAGATGTAGGGATAGGGTTAGGGTTGCAACAGGGTTTTATGTTAGGTTTAGGATAGGGTATAGTGTTAAACCAGGGTTGAAGTTGGTCATTCGATTAGTGCGTGGAATTTACAGCAGAGCAATTGTCGCCGGAGCAAATGTCATGGAACCGGAAAGTATTACAAATAGACATTAGCCTTAATGAGGATAAGACTAAGTTGATATTAGACCAGTGGTAGATCTAATGTCAATTAGACGAAATATGTAGTAAACCAAATGGGTTAAGCCCATATCGTATTAGACTTCATGGAAAGTAGACCAACTGCTCGGAAATCACACTGAATATTAACTCATACCCCAGGAGATACGGAAGTATTTTATGGAAAAAGAACCAATTATATAAATAGTTTTCATTCTATATCACAATATCTATTGAGCCAAATTTACAACTTAGGGGGAAAATGATTACAATAACATAAGTGGTGTTGATGATAATAACACTCAGCTTTTCATATATTGTAAATTAAACTAAAGTCTCTTTTATAGCGTTTTAAAATAGAACATCAATGCTAAGAAAGAGAAAGAAAATATATTTCCTTTTTTCAATATGTTAATGCTTATTGCAACCACACTGCATATTTTACAAGGTTAGATTATTTACATGTAAATGGCTGACAATCATACATTTCATTATTCAAAGATTGATAATTATTTGAAATGACGAAACCTGATAGGAAAAAGTGTACACTCTTAATAAACATCTACAGTATGGAAATATTATACATTAAAATTTTAATTATTATATACAAAAAACCTACACACACACACTTAATCAAGAGATACTGTCTTATATTGCACGCCCATTATAATGCCATTAACTCAAACCAGACACAACCAAGAATTGGAAATAAAACATGAATCATCATCACAAATTATTAAAGCATTAGGGTATAGTATGAAACTTTCAATCTTTATACCTGCTGGTTCTACACTTCGGTATAAAGTCAAAATAATTGGTTTTTCTAAGTGCGTATCTAATTTCCGTATTGCAGGTAGGACACAGTTATATAACCATGCATGCGTATTGTGTAACTTCTGAAGGTTTCCATGGCAAAGAAGAATAGTGTAGTAGGTTTCACGGCCATTATAATGCCATACGCATTGTAATACTTAGTTTGTACATGTTATGGGCGAATCGTCCCCAGGCCCCATCTATTCGGCACTTGTCTAGAGTCATGTAAGTCCAAGTTTGATTTATATTTGACATATTAATATTGAAACAAAAACAGTATTTTATGAGTTTTTATACAAATTTTACAAAATTTTAGTACTGACTACACATCTACTATAGATGCGATTAATCTATTAAAAAGGGAAATATTTCTATTTGTTTCCATATTTTCTTATCCTTATTGATTAAAAAAAAATGAATGATGACACAAAATGGCATTTTCACCAAAATTGTATACATAAGGGATTTTCCTTCCTAGTAGGTTGATATCTTCAGTAGATAGCATTGATAGAACTTTCGCACTGGCACATTCGTTCCATCCCTCTTTCGCTGTTTCACTCTTTTTCTTTCTGTTTGTCTGTCTGTCACTGTCTCTCTCTCTCTCTCTTTCTCTCTCTATCCAAAAATCTCTCTATCTTAATTTGTTAACATATTGTGTTACCTTTATCAAATAAATTAAAAGAATGATTGAATAATAAAAAAAACATTTTTTACCGAAATCTTATAAATTAGGAAATGTTTTCATAGTAGGTCGATATCTTTATTAGATAATGCTGATAAATCTTTCACAATTACACATTCGTTCTTCCCATCTTTCGCTATTTCACTCCTTCTCTCTTTCTGTTTGTATGTATGTCTCTCTCCTATTATCTCTACCCCTCTCCAAATATCTTATCTTAGTTTGTTGCCATAGGCTCTTACCTTTATCAATTTAATTAAAAGAATGATAAAATAAGAAAAGATGGCATTTTAACAAAACTCTTATACATTAGGGAGTTTGCTTGTATAGTACGTTGATATCTTATTTATATAATACTGATAAATTTTTCACAATTACACATTCGTTTTCCCCCTCTCTCGCTATTTCACTGTTTCTTTTTCAGTTTGTCTCTGTCTCTCTCTCTCTCTCTCCCTATCTCTTATCTTAATTTGTTTCCATATGCCCTCAACTTTATCAATGAAATTTAAAAAAATATAAATATGGAAAGAAAATATTTTTAAATATCTTATACATTAGGATTGTTTTCATAGTAAGTTGATATCTTGATTAGACAGTATTAATACATTTGTTAATACTGACATATTCGTTCTCCCCTCTTTCACCGTTTCTCTCTTTCCCGTTCTGTAAGTCTGCCTGTCTATTTCTCTGTTATCGCTATCGCCCTTTCCTTATCTCTATTTATGTCTCTCTCACTTGAGCCTTTTGTAGTAACTACACGATGTTTTTATAACATCGATGCATGCATGTCGGGCAATATTATCCAAACACACGAAATGACATTTTCAAAAAAAAAAAGGATATTTTTAATGACTCTCCTATGTAATAAAAACAGAAAACTGGGTCATGCCAAGGATATGCAACTTCACATGAGTTTTACATTATTGTTTACTGCAAACCCATTACAGAAAGAGGCTAAGTACTTCGTATGTAGGTCAGATCATTTACTTGTAAATGTGAAAAATTGTGGTTTTATTATACGACACCGACATAATTCGGATTGTAGTAGTGAGAGGTAGACATGGTAGAGAGGCTGGATGTTGAGATGGTATGTTGGGTGTTTTTGTGTGTGTGTTGTGTGTGTTCTGTATGTGAGGGTGTGTGTGTATGTGTTTGTGTGTGTGTGTGTGTGTGTGTATGTGTCTGAGAGAGAAAGAATGGATGAGGGTATGTGTGTTCGGGTGTATGTGTCTGCGTGCGTGGGTTAGGTGGTTGTGTGTGTGTGCATGTGGGTGTGGGTGTGTGTGAAAGAAAATAAAGACGAGAGATGGAGCACATTGTATGGCATAGTGAGATTAATTTTGATGTGTAGTTAATTATCACAGCAATACCGAATTAAGTCTGATTATATACGGTGACTCTAATATATTTAAAGTTCTTATAGGAACAATAATAGCTGGATTTATATAGCGCTTTTTGCCTGAGGATATAAAGCGCTTGCTATTATTACTCCGGCTTCCGCTCCAGCAACCATCACCTGCGCTCAGTACATGCAAGGAATTAATATTGCCGGGTACCCATTCACCTCACCTAGGTTGAGTGCAGCACAATGTGGAGACATTTATTGCTGAAGGAAACACGCCATGGCTAGGATTCGAACCCACGACCCTCTCTTTGAAAGGCGAGAGTCAGAACCACTAGACCAAGACGCTCCCATTATACATGTATCAAAATTCCATCGAGTCACATTTCGAAACAATATCTTAACAATTCTTAAGAACTTAACAATATCATCGAGTCACACTTTGAAACAGTTTCCTTCAACGATACGAGCTAACAGCGAAAACTTATCTTCCATCTTGTTGTGTGGGTGGGCTAGGGTATATTTGGCTTATGGACAACACGTAAATCAAACAGTCCATCGGGCATCACTTTCAGCTATTAGTGTTTCCATTTCTGTCATTTTAATGGCTGTTAGGCGAGCGATATCTGAATAAACACAGACAACTTGATCATATATGGAAGTAATACCTTTTAAAAATCAGCGCAATGTTCTCTGTCATCCGAAACGCCTCGACGGAGAGGTATAAAAGTCTATAAATGCCCATGCCCTATTTATTGATTGAGTGCCATAAACGGAACAACTTTCATTTTATCTGGTAAATGGGAAAGCCATTTCATATCCTGTATTTCAGAAGGAAATAATGGACTGACATATATCATAAACAATGACGGAGGGATATCCAAGGTTGCTATTAGAGGGATGAAAGGGTGGGTGGGTACGTGGCAGAAGGGTAAGGTGATAGTTGGAGAGAAAGATAATAAATATCACAGAAGCGCCATGGCGAGGATAATCAGGTATTCAGAAAAGGAAAGTTCTGAAAACGAAAACGGGGCAAAGAGACATTGATTATGAGAAAATTATTACTGCGGTAAACATCAGAAAAGGCCTAAGATATTATTAGACAAATACAAATTCAAAGCTTGGCAAAAGAGACATGAAATACCGGTAACTCAGATTGATTCAAAGAAATTGACACAGCGTGTTCATTGAGGCGAAATTCCGGGAGGAATGCTTCATAAACAAGGTAAATTTTATCATCGTAGCTCCAGATCTCACCTGGCATTGTTTATATATAAAAAAAAATTAACTAGACACGGGGAAAAGGATAACAATATTTGTTTCTGTTTTTCTTTCCCTCTTCTTTCCTCCTCTTTTTTCTTCAACATAAACATAACCTAATAAAAATAAATCAAGGTACCAGTAAAATAAGTAATTCATAAACATATACATACATTTATAAATCAATTCCACTGATCCATTCATTTTTTCCAATTCACTGACAGAAATTAAGAAATATAATACAGAAAATAAAGGAATTCAAAAAATAAAAACAAATACACCGGCACATCCCACACACAGGGAAAAGAGACATAGTGGTGGCTGAGACGTTCGCACCCCCCCCCCCCCCCAATATTACACAAGTGCGAGAAAAGGATGAAAAGGCCCTATCCTTGTTACATTGCCCATTCCCTTCCCCTGCTTAATTATGTTTCCCTAATGTAACTTAACCACCCGACTCCCATACCTTACTCATTCCACATGTAATAACGCATGAAAACTGAAGCTAAGCGGCAAAGGGTTAAATCCCGTCTCCTTCAATCTCAATGCGTGCATCTTTTGTTATCCGATCGTCCATAGGCAACGTGACATAAAGGTAACGACGCCTCCGGTCTCACGTAAGAACAAAAATCCCGCCATCCATGAAAGGAAATAAAATGAGACGGGGGGAAAGGAGACGGGGGGAAAGGAGACATGTTGTTCTCGGCGAGGCAATTTCATTTTTCTCGGCAGTCACCGCCTGTGAGCCGTCAAATATCACTTTATGTCCCCTCAAGTGATTTCCTTCTTTCTTTCCATTTTCCCCCCCCCCGCCAACATGTCAAAGAAAGTACAGCAAGAATGAGTAATTGTGAAAATATCTTGCACGCTATCTGATACAATGGACTTCTTTACACCTGTTAAGCCGTTAGTTTAGTATTTCAGGTTTTCAAGTATATCCCGGCTGAAAAAAACCCACAGATTCATTTTACAGTGTGGAAGACAATTTAATCCCGATTTGGAAATTTTCTATATGTGAACACACCGTTGATTCTCACTGTGTAGAGGTATCCACAGTTTTAAATTGTCTTCACACTGTTGAATTGATAATTTTAACTGTGTAAACCATCACATTATCCCCTATGTGAATACATAGTGAATTCACTGTGGACAATGAACACACTTTGATCACACTTTGAACACACACTGCGAGCACCTGTGAACACACTGACAGCACACTGTGAATGCAATGTTAACACACTGTGAACACACTATGAACATACCTATGTTCATAGTGTGTTCACAATGTGTTATTGGTATTACCATCAACACACTGTGAACACACTGACAGTACACTGTGAATACACTGTGAACACACTGTGAACACACTGAATACACTTTAACTACAATGTGAACACACCTTGATCCCCGATCACACTGGAAACACACTGATAATACATTTCGAACCACTGTGAACGCATTATGCGACAATGTGTTCCCCTTTTTTTCGAGCATGGGATATCCTACAAAAATACCGCTGCTCTGCCGAAACAGACACATTTTAGCCATAGGACTTTGATATTTTTACAAACCTGTCAATATTTTCAAATACAATATAAAGAGAAAGTACGGATATCTGTATATATACATCTGCTCATTTTGATTTCAGCTACATTGAGACACATTTTAGCTTGCCAATGTCCAAATCGTTTCTAAAGTCAGTCTTAACTTTCAGAACATCTGTGCGAAGAGATCTTTGCGATTTCTGGTAAGATTCCCAATAGTGAGAAATCAAGAAGGCAGACAAGTGTTAACCCCCCCCCCCCCAAAAAAAAAGAAAAAGAAGACTCCCCTCTTTCTTCTTCCTACCACTCGTATACATCTTTCCGGGTTTTTCCCCTCTTTCTTTCGTTCTTACCCGACCTCCCCCCCCCCTTCTCCCCTTTTCTTGATATAAATATCTCTCTGTACCTTTACTCTCTTTAACTGATTTGTCCCCCCCCCCCCTCTCTCTCTCTCATTCTTTCTCCATCATCTGTCTTTTTCTCTCTATATCCTTCTTTCCATTCACCTAATTTCGTTCTCTCCCCCCTCCCTCTATCCCCCCTCCAAACCTCTCCCTCCACATCTGCCCCCTCTCTCTCTCTCTCTCTCTCTCTCTCTCACAACCACACACACACACACACACAGCCTCATGTTTCCCTAATCCCTACCCCCATGCATGCCGGTATTCAATACAATCACATCTTTCAACAGTTCATCTAACTCTTAATTAAAACGAATCAAGGAGAAATTCACTATTATTTGAAAAAGAATGTCGCATTCTCTTTGTCACCCACCTCCCTCCCCCTCTCTTTCTCTTTCTCCATCTCCATCTGTATCTCTCTCTCTCTCTCTCTCTGTGCCGCATGATTTTACACACCCCTTCCCCCATACATGCCGGGATTCAATACAATCACACTTTTTGACAGTTCATCTGACTCTTAATTGAAATGAATCAAGGAGAAATTCACTATTATTTGAAAAAGAATGTCGCATTCTCTTTGTCACCCACCTCCCTCCCCCTCTCCTTCTCTTTCTCCATCTCCATCTGTATCTCTCTCTCTCCCTCTCTCTGTGCCGCATGATTTTACACGCCCCATCCCCCATACATGCCGGGATTCAATACAATCACACTTTTTGACAGTTCATCTGACTCTTAATTGAAATGAATCAAGGAGAAATTCACCATTATTTGAAAAAGAATGTCGCATTCTCTTTGTCACCCACCTCCCTCCCCCTCTCCTTCTCTTTCTCCATCTCCATCTGTATCTCTCTCTCTCTCTCTCTCTCTCTCTCTCTCTCTCTCTCTCTCTCTCTCTGTGCCGCATGGTTTAACACACCCCATCCCCCATACATGCCGGGATTCAATACAATCACACTTTTTAACAGTTCATCTGACTCTTAATTGAAATGAATCAAGGGGGAAATTCATCAAAATTTGAAGACACATGGGCATGACTATTTCTGGCCACATTAATTTGATGGAGGAAGTAGAGCATGAATGAATCAAGACTAAAGTACATTTTCGGTACAGCGTGTTTCAAAAAAAAATTGCGATAAAAGGATCTCCCTCTCTTTCAATAATAATAATAATAATAATTCAATACTTATATAGCGCCTAACAAAATTTCTCTAAGCGCTTTACATCACAAAACCTAACTACTTAACTTAATAAACTAAACTCACTTATCAACTTAACTACCTTACATAACTAAACATCCAACGTAACTACCTTACATTATCTAAAATACTAACTTAACTACGGGCATATTAACTGTAAAAAATCATACTATTTACGGAAGAGATATGTCTTAAGTGCTAATCTCTCTCTCTCTGTTAAAAAAAGAGTAAATAGCTGACTTATCAGAGAGGGTGAATTAAATTCACTAGATCAAGAGTGACTTTCACTTGTTGAGTGAATTTAACCCATTTAACGAGTGAAGTTGTGTGAAACGTTCGTTCCCGTAAATAATTATGCTCGCGTTTAAAATTCACTCCAAAGTGAGTGATCAATGACGTCAGTAAAAAGCGAGTGAAATTTAAGTAATATTTTTCAAGAGTGGAAAACTACTCAAGATGTTGAACCATATTATGCATCGCATTGTAAATAGCGATTGATTGTCACTATTACATTCGAATATGTGTTTTGCATTAACGAATGGTATAACAAACGAGTTATAATTCTTTTGTCATACTATTTGTAAATTAATATTATATTATATTATACTATGTCATATTATGTCAATACCACAGTTTCATAATGTGGTAATTACCATGCAAATCCTATAAAATCCCAAAACTAAAGGAAATCTGTCATTATTTTGTGTCTAGTTATCCATGGCATTCGATGCTTGGAAATAATGGATTATGGAACCTGCATATAAGATCCCTGACTTAATAATAAGCACAATTTGTGGGAATAATTATTGTACAGCAGTGAAGAGTTAAGAATACTTGCTTGCTGGTAGAAACGTATATACTTCATAAAGCCTTCAGTCTATACATGAAAAGCAAAGAAAATATAATCTGCTCGTATAACAGAGCGTTTTGCTTTTAATATTACAGCTCCCCCATTACTCTTCAAGATGGAGTACTCTTAAACATGCCAGTGTAATTTAGATGAGCCATTCTCCCACGAAAAATGGTGATTGCAGAGACAAAATGTCAAGCGTTAAAAAGCTTCCCGTGGGAGAAAAATGGCATTTTGACTATTTCTTGTCACTGGATTTGAGTCTTTGGATTTTGTTTCTCTAGCATTTGTCGCAGCTCAGATCATTTATCTTGGCGGATATGGTCGATACATAAATAGACGTTGTGAAAGCAAACATATAAATTAAGATAGACATGGGACTAGAAAACATTTAATATATATCTGTAGGGTAAACTGCTTCTTTCAGGTTTCATGAGAAGTCTGTTTTCAACTATTTTAACTGTTACAATTTAACAGTACATTGATGACAATGATGTTTATGATGAAGTACAACAGTTTGTACAGCGCCATTTATTTGCCAAAAAAGCGCCAGCTCCAAACATTATTCAGTTTTCACACAGTTTCTGAAAAATATATGTCTTCAGTTAAGATTTGAAAGGCTCGACTTTTTTACAATATTATGATGTTGGATTTGTAGATAATTCCAATATTCGGCATATGGTCAATAAAACGTTGTGAGCCACGTCTCATAAAGAGCTGCTACTGATCCATTCAACCACAACTATGGAAATAATAATGATAATAATAATTGTACCTTTTTATTGCGCAATTTCTTTATGTATTAGTCAAATTACAATACGCATTACAATTATATCATTATTATGATCATAACCCCGGCTATAGCCGTGCTGCCTACAGGCGCTCTGGCATTCGAAGGATTTCTTCCTCTCACCTGGGTTGAGTGCAGCACAATGTGGGTAAATTTCTTGTTGAAGAAAAACACGCTATGTCTGGGAATCGAACCCACGTCCTTCAGATTGAAAGACGAGACTCATAACCACTAGACCACAACGCCCCCACAAAGCTAAAAGCCCCAATATCAAAATATTTTCTAAATACGATGCATACTATGCACGCACAATTGTCTTGGTGTGACAGAGCCCTTTAATACATGATTACTGTAAACTGGCATGCTGTGTTCAAGTGTCACCGACACTCTCACCTAGCCGACACTTCACTCGAAGGAACGTGACGGTACAAACTCGTGAAGTACATGTTTTGGTTTGCACTATAGGCTCCAAACCATATGGTACAGCTCTGGAGGCAAAAGGGTATTTCCAGTCTTTTTTTTTTTTCAATTCAAATAGATGTGTATTTAGTTACTAGCACACTCACTAGAAAACCCTCATTTCTTGTATCTTTTTGTTCTTTCCTCTTCTTGTTCTTTTTTTTTGTTTACTTTAAAAAAAATTGTAAATCTGGTAGCCCCCAGGGAGAACATAATGGTTTCTGAATCTTGGGCTGGACTGATTTTAATGTGAATTACATGTAGATTCATGGGCGTCAATAGGGTATTTCTATATGGGGGTGGGGCAAAATCAGTCCTCATTTTTTCACTAAAAATATATGAATTCTAGTTACACGACCCACCACACTCCTTCAAATACATGTATTCTCATTTCTTCTATTGCTTTGATTTTTACTCTTCCTGTTTTCAATTTTTTTCATAACTTGAAAAATGTAAAGCGGTCGCCCCACGAAGACCACACTGATCTCTGATATGAAATAAGCTCAATTGAAATTAATGTAAATGATAAATGATGCAATCGGGTAACATAATCTAAATGCTGTAAGATTCATTTTAATATAAATAATTACGTACATGTCCTTTTTATTTGATAATTCCTTTACAAACGATGTTGCTTCAAAAGTTAAAACGTAAAAAATCGATTTTAGCTGCTTTTCTAGAAATATTTTTTGTAAAAAAAAAAAAGTTGTGCCTCCTTCAGGAAGAACAGAAATAGCTCTTTCAGCATTCAATTATAATCATTCCAATGGGCTTATTCAATGTAATTATAGTTCAAAAATAACATCATCCATTTCATCCTTGGCAAATCCAATTACTTAAACGTTTTGCAATGGGTATCGTTGAGAAATACCAAAATAGGTTTGCTTTCCCATGGGATTAAGTACAATCAAATTCTTATTTGCTTATATTACTTAGGGATTTACATGCTGCTTTTCACTCTCAACCAAAGAAAAAACAATACCCACTATCTTCATCAATGTAGACTGCTGAAGCGAACTAAAGGTGATCGAAAATTCTATGATCTCAATTTATTTGTATATAATACAAGGTATACAATTAATCGATCTGTGTCATAGTGACTAAGAACAAATTTATTACGTAATATACCTGTTAAACACGTACCCATGGTAATTACGTGTTGATTTACGATATATCAAAGTGAAATTATTATCTTAGGTAGGGGAGAGATGCAGTACCAAGGGAAATGTCTAGGAAATTTCACAAAGGGGTGGGGGCAAGGTGGTCTAAATGCAATGCAATTTCTTTTTCTCAATTGAATAATAATGGTTACTAATAGCGGTTAATGCAAAGTTACATACCTCCCCTTTTGAAATTCTCACCCCCCCCCCCCCCCCCCCCCGTCTCGCCTCCCCCTTCTCCCTTTTTTTCTCCTTTCCCATTTCCATATTTTACTAGAAAAATTTTGAAATTTCATAAGGGGGATGGTGCCCCACCCCCTTCCCATGTAGCAAGGCCCTTGT
This sequence comes from Lytechinus pictus, assembly GCF_037042905.1. NCBI lineage: Eukaryota > Metazoa > Echinodermata > Echinoidea > Temnopleuroida > Toxopneustidae > Lytechinus > Lytechinus pictus. The sequence goes on along the minus strand of NC_087263.1, from coordinate 12,351,516 downwards.
GTTCTTTGGTAAATATGTTCATATCTTATGAAGATATTAACTCAGTACCTTCCCAAATCTCGGTTGTGTTTCAAACAAATATAGCATCTGTAGCACAAATCCTATGTCAGCCAATAAGAAACAACGATTTCAGTAGATTTTAACAATAATCGTAATGTTGCTGAAATTCACGTTTTAAGAAATAAGGACCCTGAACCAAAATATGTTCTTAACAGGAAAACAACCCCGATGTCAAATTTGATTACATTAAAGTAACAAAAATAAGGAGAAAAAATGAGAGGATAATATAATAATGATTTTACCAAAAATGCATTAAGAATAACGGGGTGTGATAATTTGTTCATTGTTTGACGTCAGATACGCACCACTCACCCATTCGACATATAAAATTACACTTTTTTGTGCTAAATGTGTAAAGATTTATGTTATTGTAATGAAAAAAGTGATGAAATGTAAGTCAGTTTAAGGCACATACCAAATCATTATAAATTTTGTGAGAAAAAATATGTCTTAGATTTGTATTTCAATACAAGACGTATCAAGCCGTTCGAATGTGACATTACTTTATTGAAAACTTAAGATCTTTAACGTTTATATTACTTTTGGACGGATTCTCGCTAACCTCATTAAAATTAAAAATATTGTGTTTCTATTTTTGTTCTACCTCCGTTAAACCCATCTTAATGCCGGAGACACTTGTCCTGTAAAACTATCAATGGTGCGAATCAATATTCATTTAAAACCTTTCAAGGGGGAGTTCACCCTGACAGAAAAGTTTATTGTAAAAATAGCAGAAAAATTAAAGAGATATATTGCCGAAGGATTAAAGAAAAATCCATCAAAGAATAAAAAATTATTGCAATTTTAACCATTTGATTTGTGACGACATATGCGAGCAGCATTCCTCCGTAGCTAATGGTAACAAAATCAATAAAATGTCATTTTCTCAGAAAATAAAACATGGTTTTTACTATACATTTTGTATATCAATAGACAAATAATTACACACCTGACCATGAAAAGAAAACAAAAATAAGTCATCAGAAACCATTGAAAAATGAAACCTATGCATTTCATATTACATAACATATGGGGCAGCTGCTCGTTTATGACGTCACAAATCCAATCCAAATGCTAATAACTTTCTTAATCTTTAAACGATTTTTCTCAAAACCTTCACCAATATTTTTTATTATTTTTTCAGCTATTTTTACAACAAACTTTTCTTCAGGGTGAACTTCCCCTTTAATGCCATTCTCAAGTACCTGCAATTATGTTGTTCGCTTTTAGCACCCAAGCTGCAACTTTTTTAACATCCCATTAAAACATCAAATGAATGCAAAATTACCGTCACTTTATACAACAAAGCACTCATAAAAATGTTCCCATTAAATGTAAATTAAAAAACCCCGGACAGCAGCAAGAGACATTTTTTTCTTTTGCAATTTAAAAGTCCAAATAGCATCTAGCTGAAAGGGTCGTCCGCGTGCTTAACAGCGCAACTAATTACCGCACAAAATCAATACACGTCTAAGCACTAATCAATACATACGGGGAGTCCCAGCACTGCGTAATATATAAGTGCACTCGGAGAAAAAATAGGGGCATTGATTTTGTTTTCATATATTCATTTTTTGTCTATGAAAAGCAGAATATATAATGCGATTGCATAAACAATGTATGAAGGTCACTTGGGCTATACACTCCAAAACTGAAAACGATTGAGTAAAAATGTATTCGGTATGAGGAAAGAAAAGGATGCAAAATATGAAATAAGAAGCATGCATGCGTAAATGGGTAATTTTTCACTCAATATTGCGTGGCATAAGCAACGGTTGATATCATTTCACTCATTTAACATGCATGATACGACTTAAAATTGTAGAGTTTGGGGACTCAAATATGGACAGCAGGAATTAAATATAACATTACAGTGTATTTTTTAACCAGTCGATTGTAGCCCACCCCCCCCCCCCTCCCCTAAAAAAGAAAGAAAAAAATATACGCAGGGGCGAATTAAACGCGACACGCTCAACTATGGAACGCCAAATATAACAAAAATATTGTTGCAAACCTATCGTTAGAATGTATATATAAATACCAGGTCAAAATGAATAATAATGACTTAGACCCACTATTTATTTATTTATTCACTTGGCAGGGACGTTGCAAGTGCATTTTGATAGGTCGGGGCAGGATGACCTAATAATGACGTTTTTTTTTCTTTCTCAATTGAGTAAAAAGGGTAATAAGGAATGTCACGACCCAGATCTCTCTAATATTGATAATCCTCTTCCTTCTTTCTTCAGCAATCCCTGCTTATTAAAGTTAGTTTCTATTTTTCTCCTATGATAAGGTCTATTCAAAAATATGATTTCATCAATTATTAGTAAAGCTCATGAAAAACGAAATCTAAAAAATAATGACATTATATTCATATTGCTAAATTAAAAGGAGCAGATTTGTGGGGGTGAGTGTGGGTGTGTGTGTGTGTATGTGTAGTCCCATATATATAAATATATACAAAAAATTGAATATGCTCACCGTCAAGGATAGAAAAAAAAATCAACGAAATAAACAAAGAATAGCCGAAGAATATGCCACTTTTAGTTTATTTTATTCTATAGAAAGTAATATTTCTTTCTTTTAATCTTTCTGAAGTTTAAAAGAAACTAGTAAAAGTAAAATATTACTCGGATATTCATCGTTTATTCTGTTGATTTATATATATATATATATATATATATATATATATATATATATATATGTTACCTTTCATAATCAGTTTCAGACACTTTCTTCAAGTATTCAACATAATGGCCCAAGCTGAACTACTTTATCTTTGAGACCGATTCATATCAGGAAAGAAAATCAACCTCGCATTTTATTATCCACTCGCCCGATCCATCAAGCCACTCCATAACACCCCCAGTCTAATGGGTCTAAAAATCCATCATTCCCACACCTCAGCTGCTTACCGCTCTTATCCACAAGATCGGGGGGCTGTTTCACAAATAGACAAGTGTGACTCAGAGTCGCGCTTAAATTCCCAGTTGCGAGCGGTATAAAAGGCGTCACGGGATTGGTCAAATCAGGCTAAGAGGACGCGCGTTGCCGCGTATTGATCAATGAGATTGCGCGTTGCATATCGTGTGCGCGTCAGAATTTAAGCATGATGGGGCATTGCAAGATATTTGCGATCGATTGCACATCAATTTTCGGTTCCTTCTGAAGGCCATGTCACATCGTTCCGTGCAAGTCTTGCGTGTGACTTCCGGATGACTAATTTTGCTACCCGCATGTCGCCCGCATTGACATGCAGTAACTCGCATGCATCTCACACACAGATGTCCGCAGAACCGCACGCAAGTCTGATTTGCACGCAGAAAAGAACATAACATTTGCAATCGAATGCAAATATTTTCGTGCAACACCCCCTAAGTCTCACTTAACTTTTTGTTAAACACCTCCACGGAGTCAGTTACGGAAAACTCTATGTTTATAAACGCAAATAAAAAAAATCAAACTCCAGGGCTCCGTAACACAAAGATTAGCGATCAATCGCTGATGGACTGACCAATCAACATCAATGATACACACGTATTTAGTTCAAAATTCTTACCAGCAACCAATTAGGAGTATTCTTTTATATTTGCTATCCATCGTTAAGCTTTGTGTTACGGGGCCCCGGAACACTATACGCGCATGAATGTAAAGTTGACAATCAAGCCGCGTTTTGATTTCTGGAGTTACGTTCGATTACACCTCTTTGTGGAACCGGCCCCCTTGATAGATGGACCGAAGTGTAATCTGGCGGTTTTAATGATTTCGGAAAGCGACGATCCGTCCAACCCTCGTCGCTTCCAAACTAATGCCACCGATTAATCAAAAAAATTGCAGAGATCTCGAAACCCATTACACGAAATAAATGTTCTAATCATGGAAAGGCAATTATGGTGCTTAGGGGCCACTAGTTTGGAATTTTTATGATTTTTTTAATGCCGAAAAGTTAGTTTATATTAGAAGTACGTTAGTCGTTTTTTACAGTATATTTGCGAGTTTAATTGGAGAATACAACAATAAATAGGGTAATATAGCCGAAACTATCGAAATATATATTATATATATATATATATTTAATTGTGATAGAGTACTTGAACTTCACCCTGAGGTCTTGTAATAAAACCTTAAGAATTGAAAATAACTGCCGAGAGTAAAAAAAAAACATTGGTGTTGAACTACACTATAAATCGAATTATGGATTTAGTTTGAATCCTACAGATTAATTTTTAAATCTCAAATTATTTAAATTCAAATCCCTTGAGATTTAATTTTTTTTTTTTTAACTAAATCCAGAATTCGATTGGTTCCTAACTACAGTCCACTTGGATTTTTAAAATCTCTGTAATTTAGAGTGTAACACTGCAAATTAAACACCGGAATAAAATGAACTGTCGTGGTTCTTTACGTAAGCCGGTTAACACCCGTTTTTCTGTGTAAACTGCAATGCAATGGGGTGTAATACATCGCGATGACAAAGCTTCAAACACGAATTATTACACCCGTCATCGGATCAGAAGAAGCCGTCTCATTTCAATCTGATTTGATCGGTTACTCATGTAGATCAAATATTGACCAAGTATGCTCCAGCTAATTAGGCGTCATAGAAAATATCCGGGTTTTTTTTTTTCTTTTCCTTTTTTGTCCAATAGAACTGGAGATTGTCTGATTATACTTTGTTAAAGGGGAAGATGGCCGATGCCCCACTGCTCCCACTTTCCAAATAAAATTTTCAAGATCATTTAGAAATTAACAGTAAATAAACCCCCTTCTTATCGTAGTTTTTCTTTCAGTTTCTGTTTAAATGAATGAAAATAATACGACAATGTTCCACATAGCTTTATTTCAAGCAGCTAGAATCAAATGTAAAAAAAACGTTTAAGTATGTGTCAGTTTTGAAAAAGTAGAAAGAAATTTCAAAGATTTCACACTTTCACAGACCTTATCCTTTTCAAAATGCACACAAATAGTTTTATTCAAAGGCAAGTAGATATCTAAATTCGTATCCCCCCCCCCCATTTAATGCCTCAAAATGCAACGAATCATTGCAGAAAATCTCCCACTTTTGCTCAGCCTTGTTTTTGTTTTTGTTTTTTAGTATTTGTTATATTACCAAGAATCCATTATTATCTCCTCGGCATTACTCGGCCTTCCTAACAAAAAAAAGCTTTTGCGAGCGAAGCTTCATTCCCAATCTCAGACTCGCTTTCTCTCGCTGGCAGATGAAAAAAAAATGAAGGCAATTAAATAGGCTTGGCCCATCTCGGAGACATTGAGACATGAGGTATGGAGCACCCGGTTGCCATGGCAACGAGGCTAGCCATTCTTCGGTATCGAGGAGAAAGAATGGATGGGAGATGGAATAGGTGACGAGGAAGGAAATGGGGAGACAGGTAACAATTTCAAGATCAGTTTCATTAAAGGAACTGCCACATACATGTACTGTAGCAAAATGCTGTTATGAAATTGCGAGGAACAAAGAGTAGCTATTCCGCGCAAGCGCATAACGATGTATTTGCCAAATAGGCGCGCCCCAAAGGTTGCATCACAAACAAAAATAAGCCTATATATGCCCATGGACCTTAGGTCCATGATATGCCAGACGGTACAAACTGGAACCAATTGCGACAGGTTGTAGCCAACAGCACGTTGTAGCCAGCTGTAACCAGTTGCAACCAAGTGGAACCAGTTGCGACCGCTAAAAACCAGTTATGATTTCCAGCTGTCAGCTACAATCTTGATTATTAACGCTTTGATTAGTAAACATTATTCAATTTTGTCAGTGAAATGACAACTACATTGTATATTTATGGAAATACAATGACATCAGTCTTTCTAATGTCAAGGGCGTGTGTGATAGAAGCATTCTGAAAATGTCCGAGGTTAAAAATGCCTAGATAGGAAAAAAACGAATGTAAAAGTTGAAGAGACGTTTTTCGTTCGTTTCTAGAATCACTTTGCCAATTTTTTTTCTCCAAAAGATGAAACTATTTTCTTGAAAAAAATGTACCGTATTATAGTCTACTCTCACTTCTTCGTGTGTGTTGTTGGTTTGTTTTAATATGCTGCTTTTACTTAAGAACAAATTTAGCGAATGTCTCTCCTTACACACAAGAAGTACATAGACCCTTAAACAACAAAATCAATTTTTGGGAGGGAAAAGTGAAGATTTATCTCCCTGTTCTAAACGATCGATCAAGTTGGTTGATATCGATGGCGTCTATGGGATATGTACAGATGGAAAAGTAAGCGTTTTATCCGGCAGTTAACACAGCTGTTTTCTCCTCTAATAAATCATGCTTTTTCGAGAACTCTTACAGTGCAAACCGTTTGATCACAAGATCCGGGACATCGGTAATTACCCCCACTCTAAATCAGACCAGACTAAAGTCAAACAGAGGGGTTGCTATGGCAACATCAATAACGCGTATACAAACTGAGTCAAGAGGCTTAGTGGGAACGAGAAAGAAAGGGTAAGTCCATCATTCTTAAAAAACCGGAAATTGAACGAAAGTCGATTGCACAACAAACAGAATATGTTTCCACTGTGCAGAGAGGATGGTAAGCGGTATGGAGAGACTTGATGACATCATTAGGGTTACGTATTAAGATTATTTTGCTGATAGGAAGGATGTGACCACTGCGGGTGTACGTGGTTCACTCGCTAGACATGAGAACCGCCATTCATAATATCATGGAGCGTTGTGGCCCAGTGGATTAGTCTTCTGACTTTGAAACAGAGAGTCATGGGGTTCGAATCCCAGCCATGGCGTAATTTCCTTCAGCAAGAAATTAATCCACATTTTGCTGCACTCAACCCAGGTGAGGAGAATGGGTACCCGGCAGGAATATTCCCTTGAATGCATGAGCGCTGAAAGGCAGCTCGAGCTAAAGCCGGGGTAATAATAATAATAAGAAGAACGCGCCTCGGAATAGAATATTTCTAGATAGATGGCGCTATATAAATGCCTATTATTATTATCATAATTATTATTATTAATTTAATCACTTTGGACAATGGCCACTACTCATAAGGATGTGGGGTCGCTATTCATAATGGAAGAGATGCTCCCTACTAAAAAGAAGACAGTGTCCCACAGTGGGTGCCAACGTGTGTTCACAGTGTGGGACACATATTCCCATAGTCGACCATGTGAACACACTGTGAACATTCACACTATCGAAGTGTCCACAGTGTGAAAATAACAGTGTGAAAGTTATTTTCACATGGTACACTATGTGAACACACTGTGATCACACTGCGTGACACTCGTATTTTTTAATCCAGCATCGCTCGACATAATACGGAAAGGGGATTGATAATCATGAATCTAGAATCACGGTACTGGAAAACAAGTCCCAGATTTATAATTTTCAGTATATAGCCTATATTTCGCTATTCGTAATCAAATTAGAGGCCCGTACTTCCCAATGGACAAAAGTTCATTATTCATAATTGAATTACCTTGCATGTCACAATAAAATAAAATGATCCCAATTCTAAAAAACCAACAAACAAACAAACAAATGGATTAAAATATATATTTGGGTGCTTAAAAATTAACATTAGTTTAAACTGATTTTGAATTCCATTCAATCTCCCTTCAAACTATAACGACCCCTTCTAACATTACGACTATAGGAAACCTCTCATTTGATTATGATTAACGACCACACTGTAAAAAATATTGGGTAATTTTTTTACCAACACGAGGGTAATTATGAGTACAAACAATTTGGGGCAGTATTTCACCCAATGTGGGAAGCATATTGTCCAGGCAGCAATTACTTTAGAATGGGCAAAATTTTCATCACACTGGATAAATTAAAATGCCCAAAAGAAAAGCCCAATGTTAGTTGGACACACAGTTACCCTCATGGAGCATTTTACCCAATATTTTTTAGAGTGCACTGTTTCCCTGTATGAATGGATAGACCTTTTCTACAATACAGTACAATAGTGACTACTTCATCGATGACGAATGGTTGTCCCCATAATCAGCGACCCTTAATGTACGGTATATCATGATTAATAATCCTTCATCAGTTTAATGAATAAGAACCCCGTTTCACATTATCAAATAATGATTAGATTTATGAATCTCAATTTAATTGTGATAAGAGGAACTTTCATATGAATAATAGTCTTTATCTATACTTTAATGAATGGTGTGCACTTTCCACAATTATTATGACAAGCGGACCTTCGAAAATATGAACGAACTTGGTTTCACGTTATGACTACCGAGCTTGCCTCGCTAAAACAACAGTCCTTTTAACGCTTTGCACGCTGAATTAATTTAGGGGGGATAATAATGACAATTGTTTCCATGTTATTTTCTTTAATTCAAAATTTCCACATTGCACCATTGATACTTATTATTATTGTATAGATGTCATTCAAGAACTGTTGCCTTTTATTGTCTTTTCTAATTTGAAGGTAGGGGGAACTAATTATTATGATTGTTAAATTTAATTGTACTAATGTGCAAAATGGCAACAAATGGTTAATAGCCAAGAATGAAACGCCTAATGTTCCGAAACGGCTGTCATGATAGACCAAATCCGAAAATACGGTATGATTGAGTCTATATTGGGGCATCCCCACGGTTTCCCAACTTAACCAAGTGACCCCGTAACGTCATTGAGGGTACAATGGCACATAATTTTTTGCATAAGTATGCACGCTAGATCATGTATATATGATTGCAGTGGGCGAATGTGGTCTGGGACACGCTTTTGTGCATCATGATGTAGGTATATGACCACGTTAACGTTATACTGCCAATAATATGATCCCATTAACTCAACTTATGAGGTAAACCACAATAATACCAATTGAAACTTAAACTAACGCTAATTGCTCCTTACTTCTCGATCGTAATTGTTTGGAAGTATTCTTAATATGTGTATTATATATTTAATAAGATAATGATGCGAACTTTTGTTATTCGATAGACTCACATAAACCCATGACCGGTCAAGAATTAGCCATTAATTAAAATTAAGGACTGGTCACATGATCCATTTCAGCCATTTGATTGGAATCCATATCACCGTTTTATAGTATCGTCGGCGGCCATCCGAACCGTCGTATCAGTAAATTTTGGTCAAAAAATCGATTTTGAGATTTCTGCAGAAAATAAAAGTAAAAGTCCTACTCTATGCATAACTAAATTTCTAGGAAGAAATTTATTTTATTTTCTGAGATATGAGATGATTTTCGCGGCGATTCCATATATTTTTTTTGAATAAAATGCGAAAATCCCATTGGAAACGTGTACCGTAACAGAGCGATACGACGTTTTGACTGACCGCGATTTCAATGCGCGCGGTCAGCCAAACTGTCGTATCGGCCACCTGCACTGCATTGACTTTGCACGTGAAAAGCGATACGACGTTTTGACTGACCGCGCGCATTGAAATCGCGGTCAGGGTTGTTGAATTCCCTATGGCGTTTTTGTACGGGGGAAATCTAAACCGCTCAAACCGAAATTACAAGCATGAAGCTCTTTTCCGATATTTTCTTTGATCCTTGCTTTTGTGTAAAAATAAGGATACGATTGTCAAGCATTGTCTTGGTCTTTCCAACCATGTATTTTTCGAGTAATTAATAGGTTTTACGGCTGGGGAACTAGATGTGAAAATTATAGTAAACTTTGAAATCGATTTTCTCTGAAATGGGTTTGCACCGTCGTGTGTGTGATACGACGGTTCGGAAGACCGCAGACGGTATGTCACGCAACGGTAATCGATTACCATCATTTGTAATGATATTATATTTACCTTACTTTCGACAGAAAAGTTGAGCAAAGCTTGACTTTGGCATAATGACTTACCTGTATATAGAGAAAGAAAAGAAAATAAAAGCAAAAATAAAGAACATGTAAGGATGTGCAAATCATTGGGCTCTACAAATTCCTGGTATACTATTATTGTCAATTCAAGAAGATTTTTATTGTAATTTCACTATTTATTTTTCTCCCTCTCTCTCTCTCTCTCTCTCTTTTTCTGCCTCTCTCCCTCTATATCATCCAATCTCTTTCATGAGCCTTCATCACCATCAGACTACACTACTACTATACTACTACTACTACTACTACTACTACTACTACTACTACTACTACTGCTGCTGCTGCTGCTGCTGCTGCTGCTACTACTACTACTACTACTGCTGCTGCTACTGCTGCTGCTGCTACTACTACTACTGCTACTACTTCTACTACTGCTGCTACTAAATTCGCTTGCACATAGAATCCACATTTTTATAAAGAAAAATCATAGGAAATTATATATATATATACCCACACACTTCGCAATCACTTTGCTTTTGGGGAATGTTCATTAAATTGCATGGATGAACTCGTTGAGTGTATACTGTGAGTTATCAGAATCATCAAAATTGATGAGCAATAACTCTCATTTCCTATCTCCATCTCCGCCAAAGCACATGAAATTCTGTACACTGTAAAAACGTTGTTTAAACTTTTGAGCAAAGGTTTAAACAATTGTTGAAAATTTTAAACAATAGTTGATAGAGTGACGTACTTAAACGACGTTTAATGACCCTAATTCTAAACAGATCAACCCGGCTTGATTACGCATATGCCTGAATGAGCTAAAGTTGAATTGAAACCATCAAATGGTTCTTTAGTTCATATCGCCAGAACGAACACTGGACGGACAGAGAGACGGACGGACAATATGAAAAAATAATGCCTCCAGCAACAGGTGGGCAGCGGCATTTACCAAAAAAAAAAGAACCTGTAGTTATGCCGAGACCAAGATAGTCTGCTGTGCAAACCCTTCACTCGAGTTAAGGGTCTGAATGTGCAGCCTACTCATGCCTTGTGTACTGAAGACCCTCTCGCTCAGAATTGAATTGAAACAGCAAGTTTTGTATGTGCTAGTCTTTGCGTGGAGACACACTTGCTGATCAAATTTTCAATCAGGGTCTGTGCCTGCAGACTAAAGACCAAGACCACATTGGGCATTCAAGCTATATACAGAAATTTGGTTTCTTTTGAAGGTAATAATAATTCAGGTGAAATGTGTTTATATTTATGTTGGGTGTGACCCGACGTGGTTGAATTTCTGTGGTGCAACAGCCGGTTTGTAAGATGTGAGTTAATTCGATAGGGATGGAAGCGTAGCTTTATGTGAATGCAAGAAGCAAACATGACGGTAAGGAGATAGAGATGGACAGAGTTCGAAAAGAAAATGAGAAAGTGAGATGGACAGAGAGGGAGAAAGAGTGAAAGGGGTTGAGTAGGGGACAAGAGGGAGACATGTGTGTGAGAGGGAGGGTGTGTGTGCAGGCAGTTGGGTTTTTTGTCAGGCATGTATCACTCAGGTACGGTAATTTACTTCTGAAACCGGCCGTTAACGTTACAATCCGAAAGACGTGACTAGTGCTCGAACCTCGAACCTGCATGTGCATCAATTTGTAACTTCTAGAGTGAAAGAAATTTATCAAGAGATGTTGCAATTAAATGTTGAAAGATCAAGGGCCGAATTATTTTGGAGAGAAATTTTGGATGAAGAAAATATGAATTCTTGGTTGTTTACATGAACACTGAAACTCAAAAGTATTCAAGATAATACCATAGCCCATTTTAATTTAAGTTTTATGTATAATTTATTACCTACTCTCTGTAACTTAGAAAATGGAATTTAAGAACCAGAGATATTTGTAGTGAGTGCAATAAGTTGAGTGATTTATTACATTTGTTTTGGTTGTGTACAGAGGTTGATAAGTTTTGGAAATACGTCGAAGCACTCATAAGAAAATGTCTAATTGAAAATTTTCGTTTGAACCCTCAGCATATTGTTTACGGTCTAAGAAAAGGAAAAGGAAAAGAAAATAATTTAATGTTGAATTATGCATTATATTCTATTTACAAATGTTACAAGATAACATTAGTTACAATGAAAAAGATGAAGTTTTATGATTTGAAAATTATGTTCATATATGTTCTGAAAAAAAATATGATGATGAGAGAGGTAACCGAAAGGAAACTTTATATATGAATATGAGCAAATGGAATTTGATACTGAATAACTTGTAAAACTTTTGTTTGTGTACATGTATATGTGTGTATTTTTTATTCAAATAAAGAAGACCAGTACTGGTTTAAAAGAAAAAAAAATTGCAACTTCTCAAATGTAGCTTGGATTGCATGAGCACGCCACAGGGCCCAGAGGAGTTGTTTTTATTTTACGATAGTTAGTGCTTTAAAAGGAACAAAATAATAATAAAGAACGTTTTACTAAGTTTCATATAATCGATGTTCCTCTGCCCCCACCAACCTCACTTAGTCTTGCTAATTAAACGGTTACCACCCTCAAGGTAGAGTGGGTAGGTGCCGATGTGGGTGGGTGGGTGGCTGGGTGGGGAGAGGGGGGTCCTATGTCACTTCTGTTAATTTACATTTATTGTCTACCCTGAAAACAATTTCAATACTTAACACCATGTCAACGTACTATAACCTATACATAAAATGCATTAGGTAAAACAGAAACATGCACGAATATTGGGTACAAAAATTAGGTAATATACATGTCCGATTGGTAAATTTTCTATACAATTTTACATCAAAATTGCACAGCATTTGCGATAAACTCAACCAACATGCATGTCACCTCTTCACCAAAGATATTGGGTTCATAATTGTTTAAGTGTGAATATGCCCCTTCCGCTCTCAATAAGCATCTACCTACACTGTTAGAAAAAAACAGAAGATTTTACAGAAGAAAAATTAAAAAACAGATTTTACAGAAAGATGTAATCAAATAATTATGTAAATTGTTAAAACAGGAAAGATTTTTTTACATTTTTTATAGAATGTTACAGAACAGGTCTGTTTTAAAAAGGGGAAAACAGTTTTATTTAAATAAATTTGTAAGGTTACATACACAAAATATCTATTTTCTGTAATTTTACACAAATGCATGTAATATTACACAGTGCAGTAAGATTACAGGTGTTCTCGAGACTCTGCTGCAGGAATTTTTGTTTTTTTAAGTAGAAATTTGATAACAGTGTAGCTATTATTCAACGAAACTATTGAATTTCCATACAGAAATTTATGATTTAGGAATAAATGGTGGCAGGAGTGGGATCAAAATGGCGACTTCGGATCAAAGGAAAGCTGCTGCTTCACACGGCATTGTTCAAAATTTCACATTCGTTGCAACACATGGAAGGCGAAGCGTTCGCATTATTATGCACACCTAAGCGTGTTCGGTGCAGCTTCGCAGGCGCGAGGATCAGCAATTAGTCATCGTGGAACTGTTTCTGCATGACGTACATTGGCCCTCCTCCCGACCCCCCCCCCCCCCCCCTCCCTCTCCTTCTATCTATCTCGCTCTCTCGCTCTCTCTCTCTTTCACCATGTCTCCGTCTCTCTCTTAAGACGTCTAGCAGAGTAAAAAAGGCTAGTTTCTCCGGACGTAAGGTATCTTTAAGGGGTGGATCAGAGATTTAGCACCTATAACACATAGTGGTCTTTCCCTTATGGCAACACGTAAATCCATACTTTTTGCCACTCTCCACCCTGGTGTTGATTGAGTGGGATGTCATTATACATGTCTAGGGAGAAATATATGATAATATAAACTTTCCCGAGACAGCGGGTAACATAGAGGTTTGGATCAGAGATTTACCATCTAAAATACAAACGTTTTACACTTATACAGCATAGGTGGGGGGGGGGGTCTTGTCCTTTTGGCAAAACATAAATCCATAATATTTGCCACACTTAACCCATGTGCTGTTGAAAGACTGGTGTTATATTATATCGCGAGGAACATGCGATATAGGATAAACTTCCCTATACATGGGATATCTTCAAGGGTGTATCCGAAATTCACCACCTAAAATACAAAGGTGATATGGTCTTGTCCTCTTGGTGACACACAAATCTATCATTTTTGCCTCTCTCCACCCAGGAGTTGACGGAGTGGAGTTATATACAGTAGGAAGAAACATATCAAAAGATAAATTTCCACCTGAGAGAGGATAACTTCATGGGGTGTATCAAATATTTATCAGCTAAAGATGCAGAAGTTTCAAGGTCTTGGTTTTTGGCCACACATAAATCCATACTCTTTGGTATTCTCCATCCAGGTGTTGACGAAGCGGAAAGTCATTTCATGGTGTGAAATGCACGATAAAAATGAATATTGGGTAAATGTAAAAGAAAACAGGCGACTGGTTGAAGAGACTACACCAGTTCCACATACGTCAATCATGGTACATTTCAATGTGCGTCTCAAAATCGATAGACGATTTCCACTACGCATAGGAAACGATTCTTTCTCAGGCAAGCTCAGTCACACAAACGAAACCGATTGCAAACCGACCGACGATATGCCATTCATAATAACGTAATAGCTTTGATCGGTCTGGGATCTGTTTCGTGGGTGTGACTGGACACTCGGTTGTGTGCACGCACTACTTTGTAGGACGAGCACGTGTATGGCAAGAATGAAAGGGTGTTTTATTTTTATTTTTTTAAGTGAGCCATTTTCTAAGGACGTAATTATGAAAGTGCTATCTATTTGACGTGTTTGACGCGATGGCGAGATGTATGATCTTGCCGTGACAACTTTAGAGCCTTAGTATGCCGACATAATGAGATAATCGACTTATAATAAAGTTAAATTTTGCGATGGCATGTTAGGTAAGGGTTTTCTTTTTACATATCTTGCCATGAAAATGTGGCAAGATATGTACATTTTTTAAGAAGTCGATTTTGTACATCTCTGTTAAGTAGTATTAGTATAGTAGTAGTATTAGTAGTAGTAGTAGTAGTAGTAGTAGTAGTAGAAGAAGTAGTATTAGTAGTAGTTGTTGTTATTGTAGTTGTAGGAGCAGCAGCAGTAGTACAAATTGGAAGTGACAATATTATTATTATTATTATTAGTAGTAGTAGTAGTAGTAGTAGTAGTAGTAGTAGTAGTTGTAGTTGTAGGAGCAGCAGCAGTAGTACGAAGTAGAAGTGACAATATAAGTAGTAGTAGTAGTAGTAGTTGCAGTAGTAGTAGTAGAAGTAGTAGTAGTAGTAGTAGTAGTAGTAGTAGTAGTAGTAGTAGTAGTAGTAGTAGGAGTAGTAGTAGAAGTAGTAGCAGTAGTAGTAGTAGTAGTAGTAGCAGTAGTAGTAGTAGCAGTATTAGTAGTAGTAGTAGTAGTAGTAGTAGTAGTAGTAGTAGTAGGTAATAGAAGTAGTAGTACAAGGAATTGAAGTAGTAGTAGTAGCAAAAGTAGTATAGTAGTAGTAGCAGTAGTAGTAGTAGTAGTAGTAGCAGTAGTAGTAGTAGCAGTATTAGTAGAAGTAGTAGTAGTAGTAGTAGTAGTAGTAGTAGTAGTAGTAGTAGTAGTAGGTAATAGAAGTAGTAGTACAAGGAATTGAAGTAGTAGTAGTAGCAAAAGTAGTATAGTAGTAGTAGTAGTAGTAGTAGTAGTAGAAGTAGTAGGTAATAGAAGTAGTAGTACAAGGAATTGAAATAGTAGTAGTAGTAGCAAAAGTAGTATAGTAGAAGTAGTAGTAGTAGTAGTAGTAGTAATAGTAGGAGGAGTAGTCGTCGTTTACAAAATTAGTAATATTGTTTCTTTGTTAAATCTGGATTGATTATATATAAAACAGCTGAAGACATACAGAGAATTAAAAATGAACAACCCCCCCCCCCTTCATTCCTTAACCCCACCAATTTTCTCTCTTCCACCCTCACTCTCCCCCCCCCCCCTCTCTCTCTCCCTCTCTGACACACACACACACACCTTCGTTCCCCCTTCTTCGATTTGATTTGGCTCCCTCTCTTTTCCCTATTCTCTTTCTCTGTCATTTTTTTTTCTCTCTCTGTCTATACATACATGTATATATCCCACTCTCATGGTCTATCTCTCTCTCTCTCTCTATCACACTCTCCCCCTCTCTCCCCCACTCTCTATCACACTTTCACCCAGTGTCACCCCCCTCTCACTCTCTCTCCTTACTACCCCTTGTCGCTCACTCGCCCACCCCTCGCGCTATACAGTAAAGACACGCTGACATGCTAGCTGTTCACCTGTTGACAGTCACAGAGTAGCACACATCAATTACACTTACCCCATGCAGAGCGCCTGGATATGTTCAATCTAATCGAGATATGAACTCACTGTGGGATAGTAATACAATATCTTATAAATACCCTTTAATTACAAGTACACCTGTGTGTTAAGATCAATGTCTACTCTGAGGTAATGTTCTCGAAAAAGATTACACAATATTGGTTAAAAGGGAACTTGCGTGATGCTGGGTAAAAGTTTTGTGTTGTTTACCACTTTGCAATGTTGTGGGAAAATTTACCTATTTTGTTTTCCATACCAAATTCTTCACACGACAATAATATGCGTTCCGACTTTAAGTAATCATGACTACACCTTCACTCAACATCTGTATTTAATGTGCGTATCCCCCAGGGAACTTGAATCATGGAAATACTTTTTTATCAATAATTTTACCCGATAGACATGTAACGTTCCCGCTTTATCTATTATTGAGTATATCTTTACACATTTCAATAAAATAATGAAACCATGGCAAAAAGTTAGTTTGTGTAAAAATAGATAAATCAAAGAAGGAAATCGATGAAAGTGAGAGAAAAATGTATTAAATATTATGAAATTTACGAGCATTTAATTGTTGACATCAATCATGAAAATCCTCCCATTGGCAATGCGACCAACTCTATCAGACTAACATAAATCACACATAATTATTTTTATAAATCAATATTGATATATCGCCTATAACTTTACTAATTCAACTACCTTACTAAACTTACTGAAGGGCCTTACTTAACTAACCTATCTAGCTACATTAAGCTATCTACGAAATCATTTGGCAAAATTGAAGACACCCAGCATTGCTCAACTAGTAATATTCAAGGAAGATTTAGTATTAAGTGATTATTTAGAAAGAACATTAAGATGAAAGACTTCTTAAGCTATATGAGGAAGCGAGTTCCAAAGTTTAGAAGCCACAACTGAGGACTTTTAAGCGTGCTTATGACAAGCTGCCTTATGTACTACTACCAGAATATTCTCACATGGCGAAAAAGCACGAGAGATAACTAAAATAAATCCCAATGACTTGCCCCTCGGCTGTGAGTCATTACTTCCATCCATTTGCTCCCAAGTAATCAAGTTTGCTTCAGAGAGACGTCCTCATTTTTTTATCAAGAAAATATCTTCTAAGTAACATTCCCCGATATCGTGAATACGAAATACGACAAGAAATTGTTCCAGTTTCGGTTAAGTCCTCGAGGCGCAGAGTGCAAGAAGTGATTTTTATTTTTAGTCAATTTTTTCTGCATTTGTAAATTGAAACTACAGAACTTTCATAAATAAAACTTGTGTGATAGAGTAACTACATTTTGGCAATGAATGATACAGTTTGATCAGCATTAATCTGCAGATTGGAGATATCAAATAATAATTATATCACTCATGTATTGTATAATAAACAGGATGTTTCTCTATGGGCTAATAAACAAAGAAATATGTCGTTATATTATGTACTTACTATTTGATCAAGCAAAGAACTTATTGACAGTTCCCAACAAAAGAAATATACATTATAAATTACTACTAACAATTAAGAAAAAGATGGGTTTAAAAAAAAGTTTTGAAAGCTTGTCTGGTGTTAGATGTAATTTGTTCTAACGGGTTTGTCCAGCTACAGCAATGATGTAGATGAATTGGTTGTACACTGTAAAAACTGTGGTGTTAATAGAGGACCACACCATGAGGTGTTAGAATTGCACCCTAGATATTGAACATAACACCAAAGAGTGTAAATGTAACAACCAAAGGTGTTGTAATAACACCTATTACTAATACTAAACTAATGCTGTAGATTTAACACCGGTGTAAAATAACTGGTGTGGTCCTCTATGTACACTGGATAACACCACAGTTTTTGCTGTGTAGACGAGCTAGGATAAGACTATGTGGGATAAGACCAAATGGAAAGTAGACAAAGTGGGAGTGGACCAAGTGGCAATTAAATTCAATTGAATTTACCAAATGGCTAGTAGACAAACTAGGATTAGACCATATGGGATGAGACCAAATGGAAAGTATACAAAGTAGGTGTAGCCCAAGTGGCAATTAATTCAATTGAATTTACCAAATGGCTAGTACATGTAGATGAACTAGGATTAGACCATGTGGGTTGAGACCAAATGGAAAGTAGGCCAAGTGGGTGTGGACCAAGTTGCAATTAATTACCAAATGGCTAGTAGACGAACTAGGATTAGACCATGTGGGTTGAGACCAAATTGAAAGTAGGCCAAGTGGGTGTGGACCAAGTGGCAATTAATTCAACTGAATTACCAAATGGCTTGTAGACGAACTAGGATAAGACCATGTGCGGGATCAGACCAAAACGTCATTCACCATAGCGAGACATTCCCGATATAGCGCACTGGCTTTCCATTCAAATGTAAAATGAGCTATTGATTTTCTGAAACTATCCACCAGCAGTGTACCAAGAAACAGAAGTTTTATTATTCACTCAAGAAAATAGAACACAGTCTTAATCATTTTCCAAGACTGTCTCCTAGAATCATTGCTTACCAGTGAAGAAAACACGGAATGAGCCACATTTGAAACCATAATTTCCTTTACTCATATCACGGACTCTAAAGTAATCAAAACTGAATTTTCAGGAATACTATATTCAATGATCATGCCCAATCAAGGGATATATTTCCTAGTTGGTGATATTAGTATAACAGGTGCTGAGTTGATTCTCTTAAGTCCATTACGATTCGTACAAGGGGCTCCTTGCTTGATACTTATTTTATTATATATTAGAAAAATTAATAATAATCTCTACATTTTTAGCAAATCTCAAATGTTGATAATGGCCTTATCTCAACTCAATAACCCCAGCCCTGTTTTCCAAAATATCACGCAAACGTTGCAGAAACAGTTGACATTCACCTTAGCGAGACATTCCCGATAGAGCTCACTGGCTTGTCATTTAAATGTGAAATGGGCTATTGATTTTCTGAAACTATCCGTTGGCAATGTACCAAGAAACAGAAGTTTTATCATTCACTCAAGAAAACAGAACACAGCGCTAATCATTCTGAACAGGAGCTTCTCCTAGTTATCGTTCTCATTAATACATGGAAGATAGTTTTTGATAGCATTCAAACCTTTCCTCACATCGCGGACTCTTTGGTAGGCGAAATTGAATTTCTAGCAAAACTATATTCAATTATCGAGCGCTATCAAAGGAGATATTGCCCAGTTTGTTGATATTGATTTAAGCTATTCACTACTGAATTATATAACCCCAACGGGCTATGTACAAGGACCGTCCTGATACAGTAGGCAACGGCTTCATATTCACAACGAGATTTGAACACCACATGTTAACCAGTCCTGAAAAGCTCTAAGTGATTATGTGCCACACGCAGCAGCTGTTTTCTTTAAATCCGACTTACATTATCGACAGAAACGGTACAAAGTTAAAATCAAAATTCGAAGAAAATTCATCAATATTATGAGGTGTTTCAAAACGATCTAATTTTCTATGATTCTTATCTGCTTAGAAGTCTCTTTTTAAAAAAGGGAGAATGCGCTTATACCTAATAAAATGTTCTTAAATCATATATTTTTCTTGTTTTACATCCAGGAATCGCGCTCGCAGTATGTCATTGGTGAAGTGAAATGGTAATTTCAGTGTTCTATAGTTAAGCGCCCCCAAAAAAACTTTTAATGAGGTTTAATAACCTGTAACCGTTGCAACCTCCCCCCCCCTTAGTTTCTTTTGTTTTATTGTAGATGGAGTCACACAAATTCAAGGGATTTATAATGGTAGATTCATCAAAAGTAGACAAGCATTATCATTACGAAGATCATTTATTCGCATTTATTATTTAGGCTAGCTATCTCTTGACTGTTTACTATACCCCAAACATCATCACTTCGGATATCAGTTGACCTTTACCGATACCCCCTGCTGAAATTACAAAAGCGACTTCTGCAGGAACACAATCAATTTCTTTCCCCCTCTCCCGTCTATCACTCACTGACACACATACATACACACACACCCTCACACTCCCGCTCTCTCCCTGGATCTTTCTCCCTCTTGATCTATATCTACACACTCACTCACAACACACACACCCACCTCTCACAAACCTACGCACACACAATTTCTAATTCCTTTTCTCTATTCTTTTCAATCAATTTCTCTCTCTTTCTTTACCTTCTCTCTCTCTCTCTCTCTCTCTCTATTTTCACCTTTCGCCCCCTTCACACAAACATCCACCCACACACACACACGATTTCTAATTCCCCGTCTCTCTTCCTTCCAACCTCTTTCTCTCTTTAACTATACCTTCTACCTATCTATTTTCATCTTTTCCATCACACCCATCCATCCCACACACACACACACACACAATCCTTTCTCTATCTCACACACACACACACACACATACTTCTCTCTAGCTCTCCCTCCTCCAAAATAAAATCCAGCAACAAATACATAGTACAATGAAACTTTCCTGTCCTATTTATAACCCATACATCTACGTGTGTGTCTCTGAGATGGACTACCGGTAGGTATGGAGACGGACAGGAGATGGGGGCTTAGGTTGTGACGAACGGAAGATGCTTAGCGGCTCACGAGACATATCCCAGGTTCACACTCTTGTCCTAGAGAAGGAAGACCTCACTTTCTTCTCTTCGCCCAGTCAGTGTGTTAAGAGACAAACTAGTGCGAACGATGAGACGTAAAGATTTAAGCACGACAAATTTGTACGATATCGTGATTGAAATAACGATTAACACCATCTGCGCAGGCGCTATGCAACCCAGCTTCCGTCGGTCTTCCGGTATATAGTGGGGAGAATGCTATCGGGAACATTTATAATGTATTGTCGAAGGCCCTTCATGAAAATGAAGTCTTTGTCGAGAGTTGGTGAATCGAATCAGCTGTTTCATCCTGGACCCTGGACAAAACGGCATATTTGCTTCTTCTTTTTTTGCCTGCCCAATTATCTTAATCCCTCATAGCTTAAGGTCTTTCACTGGCCTTACTTACACCAACTTCCCTTTGTGTCTGCCTACTGCTTTGCTTTCATCCCCTACTCTAACCTGATTGGTCACCACAACTCTCTAATGCCCTTTTTATCTCCTTGTTTCTAGTGTTGCTGTTGCATGTTTGTGGTCTATATTATGGTTGTTCCACTTTATATGTTTGTCATTTTGCCTCCGACGAAGATTCTGCTAGGATCGAAAGCTTAGGCCCCTTTTGACTCTCTAATTTACTCCATTGGCTTTCTTTTATTAGATAAGCAGTTTTCAGCAGCTTCTTTCTGCCATTCTTCTTCTTTTTGTCAGATCCGAAACGTAGGACGACACTGCTGTTCCGATTAACCAATTTTCGACGGCAAAGACCTCCCAGCTATTCTTTGTGATTTGACTTCAATTGTCAATACATTTGCTGTGGGATAGGATTCGTTCTGCGTTGCGGTGCGAAAACTCCGTGCTGTCTCCGGGGTGCTGAAGGGGACTACATAACCGAGCTTGATACGTCCTCAATACGTCAATGCGTGTAGACATATACGAGCATGATTTATTCGCAGGACGGAAATATTGGAGGGACTTTTTTTTCTTCAAGTAATACCTGATGGCAGGAATATAGGTCTTGTTGTAAACCGCATTGAAGAAGCATTCATCGCCTAAAACGTTTTTTCTCCTTCGAGTAAAATCTGAACGAGGCTTGAAATGAAGAGGGGGATTTTATTGGAATGCATGCTTGTGAGATGCTTGGGTACTTAGCAGAGCTCGCACTGGATTTGCCTTTTGACAAGGCTCTTCAAACATACATGTAATGTTCTTTTTCACCATTACAGGATAATAAGCAAAGGGCTGACGAAGACTACATTTTGACGAACTTTCGCTGCGTTCCACGACTTGCCGCTTCGCGGCTCGTGAGAGTAGTCTTCCCGCATCAGACCCTATTCCCTATTAGACATCAAACACTCATTGAACAGCGGATAGCCTTGACATAAGGCTAGCCGGGGATCGACAAGAGACTGGGGTAAGTAAAAGCAACAGGAGAAATTGAATGTTGTGACGCACACCGTGGAAGGGATCGGATAATTAAAGGGAAACTAGAGCTACGCGAAGGGTGAACGTAATCATAATGAGCTTTCTTATAAATGTCTTCCATTCAGGAAGGATATTATAATGAGAGGGTCTAATACTCAAGAGGGTTGAACTTCAAATGCGTCTCGTGGTGTTGATGAGGAAGAGGAGGAGGTTGATGATGGTGATGTTGAATCCGGTGATGATGTGGTCGTTATGGTGATGACGATGATGACGTTGATGATGATAATATTGTTGATGATGATGATGATGATGATGATGGTGGTGGTGGTGTTTATGATGGTGATGTGGGTGATGATGATTATGATAATGATGATGGTGATGATAATGTTAATGATGATAATGAAATTGATGATAATCATAGTGCTGATTTAAGCAATAGTGATGAACTTTAACCAACATTCGTCATCACAAAACGTTGACATGCTTAAGTCCATGACAGAAACACTAATGCAATTATATAGAAAGTCAAAAGGGGGCCTAAGCTTTCGATCCTAGCAGAATCTTCGTCGGAGGCAAAATGACAAACATATAAAGTGGAACAACCATAATATAGACCACAAGCTACCGCAACACTAGAAACAAGGAGATAAAAGGGGCATTAGTGAGTAGAGAAGACCAATCAGGTTAGTGAAGGGGATGAAAGAAAAGGAGTAGGCAGACACAAAGGGAAGTTAGTGCAAGTAAGGCCAGTAAAAGACATCAAGCCAAGAGGGATTAAGATAATGAGGCAGGCAACATCAAACAGGATCTGGAACAAAACAGTGATAGAGGGTATGAGGAAGAGATGAATAACAAGAGAATTAGTGAGAGGTGGGACAAACAGGTTACAAAGAAACGCATAATAAACTGGTGCATAGGAGTGGGGAAAAAAGGAAAAGAATGGGGAACAACTGATAATGTGCAAAAGACATATGATAAAGCATTAAACAAACTAAGAGAAGAAGTTAAGTGTAAATATGTATCTATAAGTGATATGTATATAAATATATCAACAAAAAAAAAGAATATGAAAAAATATATAAATACACATATGGTGTAACTGATATTGTAATCCGCTAGGTGTGAAATAGCAAACAATTCCCATGGTTTCAATAAACAAATTGAAATGAACAGAAAAATTACGAAAATAAACCATACCATAATATCGCATAAAATCGAAAGGACAAGCAACAGGGAGAAAAGGGATAAAATGCAAAACTACATGTATTCCTACTCTTCATATCCCAGTCGTGTGACTGTACTTTTTGTGTAATACCCCGCTTTAGACATGTTAAACAAGATGACTCCAATATCTTGCGTTCGTTATTCTTCATCACTTTCTAAGCAGCGTCTCTTCCATCCAATATAACACGTGACCCCCATTACACAGCAGAGAGAGTACGCGGTAACCCGCATTATGCACGAAGTCTCCCATCCAATCTCAAGAATAAGGCAACTGTCACACCTAGCCATTGTGGGATCATGCGCGTAAAACATTTTCCCATGTTAAAATAGTACTGTTTAAAAAAAATATAAAAAATAGAGTTGAAATTAAAGGGTTGATTGTTTGCTACCATAGTGGATAGGATATACATCATATATCAGACATTCCATATCTGACCAGGGTACCTTAGCAAGCTCCTTTTATAAATAAATCGGCATTCATGAAGACAGCTCCTCACGGGATCATATTCATCGCCTGAAACAGAAAAGTAGCCCTAATTCTTCCGCCAGCCAAAAAATAGTTCCAAAGTCATCGCTATTTCGTCGTAATTTGGGCAAAGGGAGTCCAGTAGTTGCCCTCCCTATAATCAGTGTAAGATGGTCAATCATATTAATACACTTTTGCCAATCAGCAATATCAAATTACAAAATGTTCGAATGCGTTGGATCGAATGAATATCTTTTGCGATCCTGCTGTAATTAGGCTCATGGCACCTGTAAGCCAGCGCATGACGGCGTATATATGGAAAGCAGAGTTCTCATTTGAAGATAAACTGCCAATTGTGGTGATGATCTCAAATGGGTTCGACCAGGATCCAATAAAATCACCATCCAAGTATTTTGTGAGTATTTATATATTTCATGAAAATATGTGCAAAATAAAAATGCTTATTTTTTTAGCAAAATTAGCAGGGCAGTCCAGCAAAGTTTCGGGTCCTCATCCAAGTAATAAAACTATACGGTCGCACAGGAGCTTATCTGTGTTGATGGTGTTCAATGTAATCAATTTCAAGCTTAGATGATTTCACATAGTAAGGTAATTTTCACACAGTAAAGCCCGTCTCACACTTTGCGATCCGATACGACATTATTTTTTAATAAATCACATTTTGCATTAAATATGAAAGTTCCAAAAAGAAAAATTACTTTATTTGAAGTTCGGCAGAATGTTAGGAATAATGAAATCATAATTTTGCTTTGCGGCAAGCCCTGTTGTCGGAGTAAAGTCCAAATCGGCTTCAAGTCGCAGCCGATGATGACGTCATTACAATTTGGAATTGAATTTGCTTTAATTCCTACATTGAGGCTCGAACTACATTGAATTTTGATTTCAGTAGTCCTAGAACTATTCTGACCTCGGATTGCGAAGATTTTATTGGTTGGAATGTTCATGTCAAATGTTATGATTTCTTTGAAAGTCGGACCGCAACGAATCGCATAGTGCATGTGAGCCAACATTTTAAGTGAGTATGGAATGCTTGAAATATGATAATGGGGGAAATGGCTTGCCATATACGTGCATGAACGGAGGCTTTACAAACTAAAAATACTGTTGAAATTTTTATACAACGCTTTTTACTATACAACAAATCTAACAGTAGTTGTTCAACACTTCTAATAACCATGTCTAGTTTATTACAAATTAAATTTTGAAAATTAAACTTTGTTTAATAATTGAAACACTTGTTTAAACCATTTAAACCACTACTGTAAGGTTCTTATTTTAAACCGGCAACGTTGCATAAAATATTTGAACAACATTCTTACTGTGTAAAGAGAGTAGATGTGTGACTGTCCCTTTCCTTTATTACATCGGTTGGCATTAGCGGGATAATTCGATTTTCATATACCAAAATCCTGTCAGAAGCGCCGCTCCCCGGCACCTTAATACTAATAATCACCTGAACCGCAGTCATTAAAGACTGGTCCGGGCAAGGACTTTCAAATTGGATTGGAATTTGTAAAGGGCGACATGACCTGAAAGTAATCTCTTGCGAGCTTTGTAAGATGTAGCCCATAGAGTTCTTTAACCCACATAGGTAGAGTGTCTCCTTTACGACACACTTTTGCTGTTTCTTTATTGCATGAGTGCTACCAGTTTCAAATGGAATATAGTTAGAAAGAGAGAAATGTTCTGAAAAAGGGTGATGCCCTTCCCATTTCAGTATAAGGTGCCGATGCAAAGGACGGCATGACCTGAAAGTAATCTCTTACTAGCTTTGTAAGATGTATTCTTTAGCCAATAGAGTTCTTTAACCCAGAGTGTCTTCATTACGACACACTTTTGCAGTTTCTTTATTGTCCTGTGCCGACCGCACAGAAACGTTGTTAGCCTATAACAGAGCGCTAACAGTAAGCTCAGTCACATCTTTCGGATTGTTAAGTCAAAACATTTATTTCAATGTTAAGCAATGCATTGTTGCAACATTAGGCATCGCCACCATATTACCGGTTGTAACAGGGTCTCTGTTAGTGCACTGTATAGCGCTTACAATGTTTCTGTGCGGTCAGCACTGATTGCTACCAGTTTCAAATGGAATATAGTTTCAGTATATGGTGCCGTTCCTGAATGAAGTTTACCTCGAGTTAATCTTTACTCATTCTCAATTGGCAACAAGATGAAATGAACACCGTTTAAAAATGTAAATTTGAAAAACAATTCTTTTCCATTCTTCTTTATTTCCTTCATAATTCTTGAACAGTGTCTTGGGCGCTCTATAGAGTGGATTTGGCGCTATAGAAGGTCAATATATTATTGTTGGTAGCAGTAGTAGTCTGGTAGTAGTATCAAATCGGCAATTTCTTAGTAAATCTGCTCTCTAATTATTTTTACCGATGTTATACCTGTATACATATTTATTTTCAAAGCATATAAAATAAAAAGAAGATTGGTGTTTGTTATCAATTTGAGAGGCAAATGTTATCAGGACAGATTTTTTATCCATATTTAATTGTGTTAATTAGGTATGAAGAATTAATGGAATATTAGTGGATGATGCCAATTCAAGGAGCAAAACAGATAAAAGTCATTTGGAGTCATGTTATATCCATAGTCCGATATTTTTTCAAGGTATGAACATGAATAGAAAATTGATGATTGTTGCCGATTGGGGAGCAAAAGAAGATGATTTTGTTTTTACTTTTAAAAGCTGTGTACCTCAATGAGTTAAAGGTGAAGTCCACACCAAAATGACATTGGTTTAGATAGACAGTATAGACATTATACCCACACAAAAAATAGTAAACATCCAAACACACATTATGTGCGTGATCCTCACTCACTCTCACAAAAACAAAATTCATTTCAAACTGGAATCATGGATTTTGGAGAAAACAAACTTCTCATGGGATATAATGACGACATTTTGGGGCGCAATGACGACAATCACAGCAGCGGAGGTGTCGAATCCACCGAGCAAAACGGCAGCTGAAACCGCACCTCAAAACCAACCACGCGTGGCAACATCAAGTTGAAGTCTCAACAAAATACAAACCAAATCTGGGGGAAGACAACAAATATTGGACACCCAAAGTGTTATGAACCAAAGACGATTACGAAATTCACCCGACAATGCCTAGTCACACCTACGAACTCGACTCCAGATCGACCGATTGTCTGTCATTGGTCATAACGTGATAGCATTGATCGGTCTGGCGACGATTTAGCCAGTATGGCCGTCCCTTGGTGATTTGTCAAATGAGTGTGGGCAGCGCGCAAATACGCGGGGGAAATAAGCGCGGAATGTGTTAAGTGATTTCGAAGCTCGTGTCAAAGCGTGCGGGCGGTGTGTGAAGAGACGTCCACAGTCGACGGCGGTGTGGTCATATTTTCGTCCCGCGTAATCGGAGTCGGCGAAAAAGGAAGTGCAAATATAAACCTGAGAGATGGCGGGGAAAACAACGGAGTCGTTGAATATTTGATGCGTTTGGTTAATAAGAAATGTTCTGAAGGTTGTCCATTTTACCTCTGCGTCAGTATCAATGTTCTTTAAAGAACTTGGGGGACTTTATGGGAAGAGAAAGAGAGGGGGTAACGGCTTATCTTGTCAGTAATGTCTCACAAGTCAACAGAGAAGCGTTTAAATCTACAGTGCAGCAGTGATTTATGGTTTACTTGGTACTCTTGTGTGGGTTCTGGATTTTTAACTTTTTTTTCGAGTTTTTTTTTTTTAGCTTCTTAAATCGTATTTCTACTATATCTGGAATTTCCGTGCCCCCTATATCAACCAGCAGTTCTAGGTTTGACCAGAGGAGGGGGGGGGGGCTTTGTCCAAAATATTATGACAAGCAAGCAAAAAAGGGGTGTCGAATGAGTGGAGAAAGGAAGACTCCCCCCTCCCCGCCACTGGGATCCACTACTGTCCGCTCACCAATTTGTTATAGGTCCATGCCTCACCCCTCCCCACCAGCCTTTAAATGTCACCCGAAGCAGGTCTGAGGATAATGAGTCGTCTGATTATTAACAGTGTATACAACTCCTGCTTCATGCGTGGCTAGAAGCCTGATTGATTTGTGTTTGGAAGACATTGTGTTCGATACAGATAAGAAGACAAGACAATTTCTAGAAACCAATATAGAGTATGTCTTGTGATGTTTCCCATAGGCCTGTATTCAATACAGACCATGCAAAATATACTGTCATTCATTCTTTTTTTTCGCGATAATGATACCAATTATGATAATCATTAAAAAGTGATATTAAAATGGGCATGTTTGTCTATGAAACATTGAAAGCCTGAGTGCTTAAGGCGCCTAAAGAAATAATAAACCAAGAATTAAGTCGTTGACATGTACATATCTGTCACATGAAACTATCTAACATAGATGTTAACCTATTACTTACACCAGTTTGCCCTATTCATACCTATACACGACCGTTACTCAAATAATTATTCCACTCTCTACTCTCAATTTCAGTGTATTGCACATATGGTCCAAAGACTAATTGTTAAATTATGCACTTGGGCTAAAATGGATGTGATGAAGATGATGATGACGACGATGTTGGTAATGATGATGGTGGTGATGATGACGATGATGATGATGATGATAACTATGATAATATTTCGCTTTGCAGATAAATAATTACCCCGTTCATTGGATCATGACATTAATGCCTGCACTTCCCCACACCTAAGGGAGCAATCCGACAGAGGTTTTCAAACTTAATTGCTAGGCATACTATATAGACCTCTGCAACCTACTGAGTACCCACCTGGATGGAGAGTGGCAAAGTGTGGATTAACGCCTTGCCAAAATGACGTTAGGCCGCAATGGGATTCGAACAAACCGCCCTCTGATTGCAAGGAGAGAATCGGAACCGCTACACCAAGAAAATTGATGATGAGGAGGATCATCATGATCATCTTCATCATCATCATCATCATCATCATCATCATGAATTGGTGGTGGTGGTGGTGGTGGTGGTGGTGGTGGTGATGATGATGATGATGATGATGATGATGATGATGATGATGATGATGTTGATATTGGCGATAATGATTGACAATTATGATGATTATTTAGATTACATTGAAAGAGCGACGATTATATGTCTGAAATTGAAACTGAAAAGTAGGTTATCTAAAGTAGATGTCAAAATACTCGATTTAAAAATTACTCTCGAAGGAGCAAATAGGCAAATCACTGCTTTTTAGAATAAAGCTTGGTGAAAAATGCACATTTTCATTCGGTTTTTTATAAGAACAATACAATCGCGAAATTATGTACTTGTCTTTTTTCCTCTATTGAGTATAATATTGAAATAAAAACTAGGTCTACTGGTGATGATGATGATGATGATGATGACGATGATCATCATGACCCTACTAGAAAGAACAGTGTCCCGCAGTGTGTTCAAAGTGTGGAACACAATGTGAAATCACCTTCACACTGTTAGTTCTGAGCTTTTCGACAGTGTGAATCACATAGTCGACTATGTGAACACGCTGTGAACAGTCACACTGTCGAGGTGTCCACAGTGTGAAAATATCTTCACACTGTTGAATTTGAGCATTTTAACAGTGTGAATAATATTTCCACATGTAGTCGACACTGTGAACATATTGTGATCACAGTGTGTGACACTTTGTTCTTTCTATCAAGAGATGATGATGACGATAATGATAATGTTCATATGCATGGAGATGTTGAAGTCAATGGCAGCGATGAAGTGATGAAGATAGTGACTGCATTGAAAGAAAGAGGATATAACGATCAGGGCCACTGTTACCATGGTAGTTACCATTGGATGGCAAAGATACCATACTAGTAACTTATATGCAACGGGGTCCAGATGATTGAAACTGCGACTTACTCAATCTAAGGTAGATGTTAACCTACTCTTTTTAAAAAGAATCCACCCTTTTAGGAGTGGAGATATAATGTGTTCATTAATCCATTTTTGAAAATTATCATTGATCATTGGGAACTTATTCGATATATTAACGTTTACAAGAAGAACAGGGCCCACTCTTAAAAAGAGTTGCGATAGATCCGATCAACCACAACTATGGACGGCCAGCAACATCAACATCTAAAATGCATGTTTATTCAAAATATTTTCAAAGTCTATGATGAACATTTATACATTGTTTTCTTGAGAATTCAGTGTGCTTCTCTTTGTAATACAAAGGACATCGTGCAAATTTCATGTAGAAATAATTATGACACTGATGGATTTCCATAGAGTTACGATTGATTGGATCAATCGTAACTCTTTGTAAGACGGGGCCCAGATATATTAGTTTTCCTTCTAGACGGCATAAATCATGTTTATGACACCATACATGATGAAACAGTTACATTCCGGACAGGGCTCCGTTGCATAAAAGTTAGTATTATGGTATCTTTGCCAGCAAATGGTAACTACCATGGTAACAAGGCTCAACAGCCAATCAAAATCAAGGATTTCAAGGAAGTTGCCATTGGAAGGCAAAGTTACCATAATGGTAACTTTGCTGCAACGGGGCCCCAAGTCTGGTGGTCTTGGACTGGAGCTCTTACTTTTCAAGATGAGTTTAGCGTGTTGCCTTTAAAGGGGAAGCTCATCCTATAATAAGGTGGTTTTAATAATAGCAGAAAAAATTGAGAAAAATATTGGTAAAGGTTTCAAAGAAAAAGAGAGTTATCATTTTTCAATTTTGTCTAATTTATGACGTCAAATGAGAGCGACTTTCCCATCAGGTAATGTAAATGTCATATTTCTTAATTAATGAATACATGAATAAAATATTTTTCTCATATACGGGGTATAAAATGATGTCCTGGATGATATATTCATTTTTTCATTTCTTTTCCCGACAATACATTTTGGGAATTTATTTACGGAGGAGCTGCACGTCTGTGACGTAACAAAAAAAATCATAACGCAGTTATTCTTCGGCGGATTGCCAACAAGAGGATCTCCATAGCATTAGTGATCGAAATATTCAAACGCTCATAACTTTCTCATTAGTTGTCTAATTTTTCTCATCTTTGACATGTTTGATCTTACTCTTTTATTTTTCTGTTTCCACGCAAGCTTACTTGTTCCAAAGATTCATTTCCCTTTTCCCCTCGTTATGTCTGCTTTAGATAAAACCATCCTTTCGGCACGTTTAACTTCCCCTTTAAGAAAAAATGAGATTGTAGTCTTGTAAATCCCAATCATTTCTGGGGATAATTCCATGCAATAGAGCGATTTACATCAAACACAAATGCATTGGCTACAGTAATTGCAATACATCATAATCAATAACGTCTCAATTATGCCTAATATGTGACATATCGTTCTCAATTTAGAAATGAGCAGGTCATTAACCAACATACAGAGAAATCCACAATATTAATACTACAGTCATACAAACACAACCGACTCCAAACCAATCGATGTTATGTCATTGGTAATGACGTCATAGCTTTGATCGGTCTGGAGTCGGTTTCTTTGGTGTGACTGCAGCACAATGTTCGGTCACACCAACATAACCGACTCCAAACCGACCGATGGTATGTCATTGGTATTAACGTCACAGCTTTGATCGGTATTGAATCGGTTTCGGCAGTGTGACTGAGCATATAATACGATGCTATACCTGCTGCACACGGATGACGAATGAGCTAAAAACAGGGCGTTTTAGCACCGCGACGCAAAACGGATTCGAGCACACAGTAAATATTTTGCAAATGCTCGTCAAATGACAATGACCCGCTGGAAGGTCTTTGTCGAAAATTGTTGAACCGGAATAGCAGTTTCGGCACTGATCGACGAAAAAAAATGCAAATAATGTCGTTTGTCCGGAGTCTAGGACGAAATTGATTGACCAATTTTCGACAAAGACGTTTTAGTTGCCATTGTCATTAAGGGCATTTGGCAATATATTTTCTAAGTCCTTGAAAGCGGTCTGCGACGCGGTGCTAAAACTCACTAATATGGAGCAGGCTCGTACGCTGCACGATCGCACCGCCATCTCTTCTCCGTGTCTCGAATTAATGAGCGTGGTAAAAGGCTTTCGATACGTGCATCTAAACCCATTGTCTGGAACCCTATCCCAGGGGATTGAGGACTAACGACTGTTTAGCCGTGCCCCGAGGAGGGGCAGATGTTTGAATAAGAACTCTCTGGCCAATAAACTGCACCAAATACGACAAATCCACACCCGCATACCCGCAAAGTACTCGTACGTATTCAGGTGCGCATAAAACAATCTAACTCAACATACAAATTTAACTCCGTGCTAAAATCTCCTTTTTTGTTGTTGCTAAATAGCCATTTCCCTTGGCAAATTCAGCTCCCTTAACTGTCTTCTGTCAACTGTCAATTATGTATAAATTATTTCTTCGCTGAAATTGCTTTGACTTTCCATTTTCTTAAGCGCTTAGAGACATTCTTTGTGACAAGCGCTATAACATATTTTTAATTTCATTATCATTAATCATTAAACTATTTGTTATAGGCCACATAATCATTGCATCTGCTGCGCTCAAAGCAAAATTTTCAGTGAAAATTAGTGGCCTTTTCCACAGTTTGAACATAGTGTTATAAAATGTTAACAAACTGTGGTGATATTTAACAATACTGTCATAAACACTGTGGTACACACCGTGAACATCATGTGGTAGACACTGTGAACACACTGAATCATTTGGTACATACTGTGATCATTCTTTGGTACACATTGTTAATACACTGTGGTAAACACTGTGAACATACTGTGGTACACAGTGTGAACCCACTGTGGTACACATTGTGAACATGGCGTGGTAGACACTGTTCATACTGTGTTCCGCACTGTAAGTATAATGTGGTGGACACTGTGAACACACTGTGGTACAAATTGCGAACATACTGTCGTACACGCTGTAAACATACTGTCATACACAATTTGAACATACCGTCATACACAATGTGAACATAATGTGGTACACACTGTGAACATAATGTGGTACACACTGTGATTATAAAATGTTACACACTGTGAATCCACTGTGGTACACACTTCGAACCCACTGTGGTACACAGTGTGAACACACCGTGGGCCACCCTGTTAATTTTATGTGGTACACACATATGGAAAACAAACTGTGAAACACACTAAGGCACACAGTAAAATACTGTGATACACACAGCGAACATACTGTATTCTATACACAGTGAAGTCGATGTCCTACACAATGTGCTATACCCATTGTGAACATACTGTGGTACATACTGTGGCATGCTCTGTTCATATCTAGCACCATGTTTTGTGATCAGGCGGGTGTGAAGGATAAATACTCTCAGGGCGGATAGTGAGTCATCCGTGGTAAGCTCTATAATGAGCATCTACTTCTCCTATCAACTCGATTCATTTGTTGGAATCCGATCGCAATAAAGAAAAAATCCAGTAGTTGCCATCAGCATAAAATCTTGAGAGAAATTCTACAAAAATCAAAAGTGACGTGTTATCATTATTATCAAAGTCCAGAAGACATGGAATATTTGATCATTGACCATACTGATTTGTCAAAACTAACTAATTAGATGAAAACAGAGTGCGATGAAATTCGCCAGCACGTGGGGACGTGGTGTTTAATATTAGCCTACCTTGAGAAAAGGAAATCTAATGACAGAATGATGTTTTGAAATCATTACGATATATTAAGATATATCATTCTTTTATTGATCAGTTATAACAATGTAAATAAAAGATCAAAATATCAATCTCATATGGGAAGGAGAATAACTAATGCGCTCTACAGATCATTCTTCTATATCCACAACACAGAATGCAAATTGATTCTTTTTTTCAATGGATCAGCATCAAATCACTTCCATGTGCATTATATCACAAAAAATCACAAGCAGTTTTTTCTTCCGAAAAAGCTTTCCACTTGAAACGTCTGCTTTCATTTGGGTCGGAGATTTTTTTCATTTCATGGAGGGGGAGGGGAGATTCTTTAGACTTTTCGCTCTCGTTTTCCTCGCTTTACAGGTCAAGTCCACCTCATTAAAACGTTGATTTGAATCAAAAGAGAAAAATCAGACAAGCAAAGTGCTGAAAATTTCATCAAAATCGGTTGTAAAATAAGAAAGTTATGACATTTTAAAATTTCGCTTATTTTTCACAAAATAGTTATATGCACAATTTAGTCACATGCAAATGAGAGAATCGATGATATCCCTCACTCACCATTTCTTTTGTTTTTTATTGTTTGAATTATTTCATTTACAGATTTGACAATAAGGACCAACTCGATTGAACCATACACTCTTAAAAATGTTGGGCAACATACGGTCCACACAACAATTGGTTAAAACTTTATCCAGTTCTGGGTAGTTTTACACCAATAATGTGTGCTTTGGGTGAAAACTAC
Organism: Lytechinus pictus; assembly: GCF_037042905.1. Lineage (NCBI taxonomy): Eukaryota > Metazoa > Echinodermata > Echinoidea > Temnopleuroida > Toxopneustidae > Lytechinus > Lytechinus pictus. The sequence goes on along the minus strand of NC_087263.1, from coordinate 12,317,237 downwards.
ACAGTATTGGTGTAAAACTACCCAGAATTGGATAAAGTTTTAACCAATTGTTGTGTGGACCGTATGTTGCCCAACATTTTTAAGAGTGTATAATGTTAAACAATGATAATTCCACATGTTCAGTGAGAAATGAAACCTTGTTTCACAGGACAATGAGGAGAAAATTAGAATATTTCAAATTTATTGTAATAAAATACAAAATGAAGAGTGAGTGAGTGATGTCATCAATTCCCTCATTTGCCTACCGCCCGGGATGTGCATATAACTATTATGTGAAATTAAGCAAAACTTTAAAATGTCATAACTTTCTTATTTTACAACCTATTTTGATGAAATTTTCAGTGTTATGCTCGTTGGATTTTTCTCTTTTTATTCAAATCAACTTTTTGTTGGGGTGGACTTGTCCTTTAAGTACTGATAATCTGGGTATCTGGCGAAAAAAAGATTTGCATGATATTCCGAATCACCCGCTCTCCTCCAAAAGTTAAAATCGGTGAAATGACAGTCAAGATACCTAAAGAAGAATATGCCTAGATGCAGAGTAAATTTCCGAAAGGAAAACATGTTAATCCCAGGGATTTGCCGCATGCGCGGGCCATTAACGTCCTCCTTCTTAAGTCGGTTCAAAATGTCAAGACTTAAACAGCACTTTGAGGTATTGCAACTCATCTCAAATTGAAATATTTTTGCATCCCAAGTACATAATATAGGTTTGATGTCTAAATGTTGAAGCACAGAAGGGGTGCTGATATCTACGCAATATTTTAATTATATTGATAATATATTATAAAAATTTCATACAACGCTTAAGTGTGTTTCTAAGCGCTATACATTGTAATTATACCCCGGTCATCAGATCCTTGCATGCCCGCGCACAATGTATGCCCTTTCTGTAACGTAGGTTATCGCATTCTACCGGGTAACCATTTAACACCAGGGTGGCAAATGGCAAATAGAGGTTTGAAGCCTTGCCAAAGGACGCTATAGGCCGTGGTCGCATTCGAACACATGACCCTCTGATTACAAGGCGGAAGTCTTAACCACTGTACCACCAAGTTCCGCATCATAGGGAACATTAGTAAGAATTGCACATGCATAGATTATGATATCAGAAAACAGGATAGGAGGAAATACAATTTTCTATTGAAAAATATACCATCTGATTGGTTGGTCACATCCGACCTGACCACAGATATGATATTTGACAAAATAAGAAACCAACTATTGAAAACTCACAAGGTCCCCAAATTTGCATATAGAGTTATATCAGAACTATGTCTGATGACTTTTTGGAAAGACCTTGATGATACTGGTCAGGTCGGTTGGGAAAAATTCATCTAAATAATTTCAAATATACTATTAGTATGCGCATTCGTTCTTTTTATTTTAAGTTATTTTACAGAGCAATAGGTTTAAATGATTTTTTGTATAAAATTAAAAGAAAAGACTCCCCTAACTGTTCTCTTTGTAAAGCTGCCCCTGAAACGTATGTCCATCTGATTATAGAGTGCCCTGTTGTTAAACCCATTTGGGTTGAAGTAATTAAGGCTATTGCTAAGAAAATTGATAAACTACAAACTGTCTCTATATTTGAAAAAAATGTTTGGTTTTGAGTCTGACAAATTCCTAACTTTTTTGTTTCTCTTACTTAAATATTATATTCATTTATGCAAATTTCAAAATAAGCCACTAAGTTTTGAGGGTTATAAAGCCTTTATTGCTGTTAATAAAAAACTTGAATATGGTATTGCCAAAAAAAATAATAAACTTACCATGCATTTTCAGAAATGGAGATTTGACATATGAACACTGATATTGCTATTTAGCACATGAAATTTATACATGTATCATGTGTACATTTCCATCTTCATATAAATTTACTTTATCATGTTTATGGGAGTATTTATGTCTTCTTCTTTTTTTTTAATGATTGTCTTTTCTTTGGGTTTTGCTTTTTAAGTGGAATTGTTTTCATGTATGTCCAAACAAAGTTTATTAAATGCTATTCAATGCATTATTATTCTCTTATACATGTACTGTATATTTTTATTGTACATATATATATATTGTGTGTAATGCTTATTTGGTATCTTATGCTGCATTATTTATGTTTTGGTGTTTTATATGTTTTATTATTATTCTTATTATTGTTATTAATTTTTATTTTTGCTGCTTATTTTTTCTTTTGTTACATGTATATTGATTCGATGATTGTAAACCTTTGAAAATCAATAAAACATATAAAAAAATAAAATAAAAAAAATTGCACATGCACCTTTTGAACAGTTCTAATATGTTTCAAAGGTAATAAGGGCGGGTAATTATTTTCTTACCCGAGCAATATTATGTGTCTTATACGTTTTATATACGACAGTGATGCGGATCCCTGTTATTTGACAATACTTTCTCATCTCAAAACCATGGCTGGTCATTATACTTTTCTCATGACCGCTCATTACCGGTCATTAGTCAATCCTATGCGATAGGCGAAATTAATGACCGGTCACGTGCGTGCGCGCAACCAATCAGATTATTGGGATCCGCTTATAAACCATACTTTCACTTTCAGATACTGAATACAAATCATGATACAGGAATAATCTTCCAAGTTCTAATTGCTCATGCAGCTAGCATTTATCAAAGCCTCCGACTCTGTTAGAGAGAAAGTCATAAAAGATTGATTTGATACACACAATTATGCATTGAAACACCCCTAATTAACCCATTAAGTGAGGTTTTCGCCGGAAATCATCACGTCAATACATCAATTATTGAGATCTAAATTGGAAATTGCTGAAAATTGTATTGCCCTGTTTCTCTCTTGTATGATGTTACCCTAGGCCGATACGGCTTGCTTACTTATGTGGTGGTAGTACATATTAGACTCAAATGCTCTCTTAAAGAGACACATTCCACCCCGGTATCAAGTTAATTAGAATCAAAACAGTCAAACGAAACAAGCAAAGCAGAATAATCCCCAGGGAGTGGAGGATGTGCACACATTGTGTGCGGGAATGACTGATTGTATCCGATGACCGGGGTAATAATAAATCTCTAAAGCGCTTAGACACGTCGTTCCGATGTATTAAGCGCTATATAAAAGCGGATTATCATTATTATTATTAGAAGAGAATTACAAACTGATATTGGATGAAGTTATACCATCATCAAATCTGAATCATTTCCAGAAAATAAAATGAGGTCATGTCCATTTTACTCGTGTGATAAAGCAACAAATACAAATCCACAAAAAGTGGTGATTACGATATGGAAGTTATTACTTTTTTTATATTTTAATTTGGGATTATTGTATGCGCGCAACAGCTCGATACGTCATGCGATATAAATTCCCTTGTCATTTCTTAATAGTTCACTATGATCGAAAATTATTGTTTGAGAACCGAGTATGAAATTATGCAATTCACAATATAATGAATGCAAGAAAATCAGTTCCATGACATTTGCTCCGACGACAATTGCTCTGCTGTAAATTCCACACACTAATCGAATAGCCAACCTCAACCCTGGGTTTAACACTATATATCCTACCTAAAGCTATAACCCTAAACCTAACATAAAACCCTATTTCATACATATAAAAAAAAAAAAAACATAAAACCCTATTGCAACCTGAACCCTACATCTTGGACGAAATTAAGCCCGGAGCAATTGTCACACGAGCAAATGCCGTGTTACCGTAAAATCATTCTCAATTTTCCGAGAATATTGCATGTTATTGAATTAATATTAAATAAATAATATGGGATTTGTACAGCGCACGTATCCACCTTGCTAGGTGCTCAAGGCGCTCCTATATTACCCCGGCTATGCTGGTCTACCGATTCTGGTGCGCACAGCTTTTTCAGGAATTACTTCCTGCCGGGACCCATTTACCCCACCTGGGTCGAGTGCAGCACAGTGTGAATAAATTTCTTGCTGAAGGAAAACACGCCATGGCTAGGATTCGAACCAACGACCCTCTATTTTAAAGGCGAGAGTCAGAACCACAAGACCACGACGCACCAACTATTACATGGCCAATGGGGAATCCACTCGCAAGTGACGTCACAAAAGTATTATCTTTATCAAAATCCATCACTCATGCAGATGATCTTCGATGAACATTCGCCAAATCTTTACGAAAATTTTTCTTTTCTTTTTCTGCTTTTTTCATACCAAGCTAAAGCTTCAAGGGATGGTGGACTTCTCCTTCAAAATGCACTTTGGAGTATAATGCACATCTGTTCCAGGGACATTGGCATGAAGGTCATGCTATTGAATTGTTAGTGAACAAATAGTAACAGATTGGTGATAGCGTAATTATTATTACCAATCATAATCATCACACAAAAATATAGATGTGAAGGATTTTAAAGGGGAAAAAGAGGGTGCTTTTAAATGATATATGAATGTACATGCTTATGTTTTTATCTCTAGCTCCAGGGGCCGGGGAACCGGGGGGCTGGGGGGCTTCAGCCCCCCCCCCCCCCCACTTTTTCCAAAACCGTGTACAAAAACGTAAAATTGACCATATGATTGTGATTTTTAGCATGGTCTGCCCCCCCCCCCCCCACTTTGTCAACCGTTCCGCGGCCCCTGAGCTCTATTCACTGAGGTGACCTTGTCAATCGCCACTAAAAATATATATATATATACACCCAGGAAATTCAAAGAAAAGTTGACACTTGGCAGACATCATAAAATTTTACTGTATCTTATAAAATATTTGTGCTATCATGACGAATTTGATAGCAAACAAATGAGTATGCCATGCCCCTTCATCATATTGCTTTGTCATCGAGAGCTGAACAATATTTAGGTGTCATTTTTTCCCCCAAAATCTTCATATTTTAGACAAATTAACAATAAAAAACTTGACAAAAGCATTTCATATTTGTGCTCGTTACTTCTCAATACAAACATTTCAGATTACACTTTTTTGTTCAGCGGTGACATATCATGATATAAAATGTAATATAAACCATAGATCTGACATTTATAGATTTCTATGAAACGATGTTTGAAAATATAATAACAAACAATAGAATACATTTGGCACAAATATTACTTTTTTCTTCAAAGAAAGTTCCATCTAAAATATACTTTAATCCCAACGGCATACCAATCATCTGAAAGAGTTTAATGCGCTCTTTCATTTGATACCAAATTCGTCATAATAGTATTTATATTTCTGAAGATATTGTCAATTTTACGATGTTTGGCAAGCGAACAAATTTCACCGAATTCCATGGGTGCATGTCAAGAATAATATTTTGTCACTGTAAAATTACGGCCACACTTGAACGATTCCCAACAAAACGCTACAACAAGAAAGTTCATTGTACCAAAAATCAGCGATTCGTGTAAATAGGACAACATAATATGGCTTGTGAAGGTAGGTACCTTTTTTTAAGATCAAAAGTGATATGATGAATCTTGATTGCCAATAGAATGAATATTGCATAGACTTGTTGAATACATTTACCAGGCCCGATGGCGAAGACTACAATAAACCCAGCAGAAAAACCAAAAATAGATCAACCAGGTCTATTGTTTATTCATCATGCCATTACTCCAATAGATCCATTCACATATCTTTGAATGACAGATACTCTATGACGTCAGAAGCGCTGTGCAATTATAGGAAGCTATGTCTTCATGATGTCACTAGAATTGTTTATGAATGATAAAAAGGAAATAATGCGAAACTTCAAAATTCCTAACTTTTATGACTTTGATGATATTTCCAGTGTTTGTTTGTCTGACTTTACTTAATAGACCCTGCGTTTTATCAATTTGATGTCATATAGGAGCATCTTTTTTGTAGGGGTGGGGTTGGAGAAGTCTTTATTGTACATGCAGTTCAAATACATAATACATAATCTGAAATAGAAAAAAAGATATGACAGAAAGTAACATAACAAATAAATTGCAGCTGAATATACACGAATTCAGATGACATCACAGAAAATAACATACCACGAAATTGCATCTGTGAATAACCATAGTCAAAATCACAGGAAATAACATTTCAATGACTCCGCAACCTGAGCAAATTACAAAGTACAGCATAACAAAAGTTACAGCTAATTTACAGCTAAGCAAACGGAATCAAATAAACTGAATGAATGAATGAGGTATCAGTTTGATATAATGTAATCTTTAAAATGTATATTGCTGCAATGAATAGAATTCACTTCTATAAAACCTTAAAAGTCTTTGATATTGTATAGTCTAGCACTGTCATACACTGCTGTGTATTCAAAATCCAATTATGTACATGCTTTTACTTTGTAAATTATGATGGGTCTCCGGACATTTCTCACAATAATTAAATAGAATTGAATTGAATAAGTCTGCAGGCACAGACCCTAATCATCACTTAAATAGGAACTTTGCTCAACAAAAAGTTGATTTGAATAAAAATAAAAAAGTACAATAGAGTAAAAAAATTAATGTTTAAACTTTAAACTTTTACATTTTCACTTAATTTCACAATAAAGCCATATATGTAAATGAGAGATCCGTTTACGTCACCCACTTATTTGTATTTCATTATGAAATATTTCAATTTTTCACCTCATTATAATGTGAACCAATTAAGGCTTGATTCGTCCGCGAACGTGTGGAAATGCAATTGTTGTAACGTATAGCACTAATGAAGGGTCTCTCTATTACTCAATCTGTATATTTAAAAAAATGAAATATTGCATGAATTATACATACTTTGAAATACAAAAGAAATAGTGAGTTAATGAAACCATCGACTCTTTTTATATTCGCATTTCACTGAGCTGCGCATATATACTGTTTTTGTGAAGAAAAAAGGGCGTATGTTATAACTTCGTAGAATTAGACCCGATTTCCATGAAATTTTCAGCTTAATTATCGTTTGATTTGTGTTTTATTTAAAATCAAATTTTGTTGGGGTGGGCTTTCCCTTTAAAATATATGCCGCTTGTTTCGCATAGACTATCACGACCATTTCCCACACGACACCACACACACACAATGGTGTGGTGAATTAATGACGTTAGCAATGACGTTTGCGCCTTTGTTCAGCAAATAGCACGCATGGGGTTTTATTTTGTTCTCAGTATCGTCTTTCAGCATTTCAATTTTTAATGTCCGATCGGGTTAAATGAAATTTCACGACTGACAAAATGTGATAGAATGCAGAATGGGAGAGGCGTGATCTCGATTAATTGTGGGGGCGTCGTGGTCTGTATCGTGGTTACGACTCTTGTCTTTCAATCAGAGGGACGTGGGTTTGAATCCCGGCCATGGTGTGTTTTCCTTCATCAAGATATTTATCCACATTGTGCTGCACTCAACCCAGGTGAGGTGAATGGGTACCTGGCAGGATTAATTCCTTGAATGCGCTGAAAGGCAGTTCGAACTTTAATAAGCCGGGGTAATAATAATAATAACAATGCGCCTCGGGTCTCACGCGCGTAAAACATTCCCCATAGACTTGTGTGTTAAAATGGCACTTAAGAAAAATTCATAAAAAATAAATGTGAAATTAGAGGGTCGAATGTTTACTACCTTTGGATAGGATATATATCTGACATTCCATATCTGACCAGAGAAGGGTATCGTAACCAGCTCATTTTAAAAATAAATCGCCATTTATGAAGATTACTATGATGGGATCAAATTCATCAACTGAAACAGTAAAATAGCCCCAATTCTTCCGCCAGTCAAAAAATAGTTCCAAATCATTGATATATCTTCCCAATTTGGGCAAAGGAAGTTCAGTAGTTACCATTTCTAGAATCAGTGTTAGATTTTGAATCATATTCATACACTTTTGTCAATCAGCAATATCAAATCTAAAAAATTCGAATGGGTTGGGTCGAACGAATATCTTTAGCCCTCCTGATGTAATTAGGCTCATGGCACCCTCGGAATAGATTATTTCTAGATAGGTGGCGCTACATAAATGCATATCATTATTATTATTATTATTTTCATTATTATCACTATTATTATCATTATTATTATTATTATCATCATCATCATCATCATCATCATCATCATCATTATTATCACTATTATTATTATTATTATTATGTAGAGTGTTCGTAAGGGAAATGAGCTTTCAAAGAGAGTGACGGAGGAGAGAATACAGGGGCCCGTGTTCTGAAGTCAGGTTTAACTTAGACCACGGTCTAACTCTGTGCTAATAATATGGGGAGCCAAAAATTCAAAAATTCTGTTTATATTGTATATTTCTTATGTTTACTATTTTGTTTCCTTTGGCTTTCATAATGAAGAAAAATACTTAAGTTATAATTCCCAGACAATTATGAACAATTTGGGTGTCATACGAGTTAATTAATTGAATGTGTTGTGTTAGGGATTTGTGCTCCAATTGGCTCTCCATAGTTAAACCACAACTTTAAACCAGGGTTTAATTTAAACCTGAGTTCAGAATCCGGGCCAGGGGGTTTGGGAGAGAAGGGATAGAAAGCCGGGACTGAGAGAAGGGCCTGGTTGGGACAAACAGACAGAATGACAAAGACAAGGAGACGGGAGAGGGGTAAGATAGACAGATAGAGGGTAGATGAGAGAGGGAAAGAGAGGAAGAGAGAGAGAAAGAGTAGATATGTAGATAATAGAGAGAGGGGAGGGAGAGAGAGGGTGCAGAGGGAGACATCAATAATTTTACCAAAAAGGGGCACACATTCCTGAAAAAAAAAATCCTCAAAAGTGCGACAAACGCAGCCAACCATCCCCCCCCCCCCTGCATCCCTCTCCCCGAACAAGGAACAAAAATGCAACCCTTTTTTGTCTCCATTTCCCACGCACTGAGTACGCCCCCCTGTTCACACACTCACAACATGATAACCGATACACCGATACTAATCGTTATACTTGATCGGGAGGGAGGGGATGGTATGTGGTTCCATGCTGGATGAAATGTCAACAATACTCAACATAACAACAGTCCCTTGCCCGATGCTATAGTCACACCCACGAAACCGACTCCAGACCGATCAAAGCTATAACGTTATTATCATTGACATACCATCGGTCGGTTTGGAGTCGGTTATGCTGGTGTGACCGGCTGTGTGCTGCAGTCACATACAGAAACCGACTCTAGACCGATCAAATCTATTACGTTATTTCCAATGCCATACCATCGGTCGGTTTGGAGTCGGTTTCAATGGTGTGGCTGCGGTCTTGACGAGTATGAGACATACGGTTTTAAAGCTCGTCTCGATTGCTATATACATGTACGTCTTCCCGATCTGATTTCTTTGCATTTAACTGCCTAAATGAGTGTATAGGGCTATAGGCCTACCATTTATCAAATGTATTCTCATTTTAGATCGCAAGCAGTGCTTTAAGGGAAATGATTCCATTGAAGCAAAGTATAAGAAAAAAGAAATTATATCCCTTTTCTATTATTTCGGGCTTTTAACTCGACAATGCTCGAGATGCAAAGGCATATTTTCGTGTTTTATTTCGTTTAATATCCTATGATAATAAATCGCGTATCAACTGGTGGGAAAAAAAATCGCTATTCTATTTCTAATGTGACCCGTTCATCTCCTTTTCTTTCATCCCCCCCCTCCCCCTTCTACCTCTCCTCCCTCCCCCTCTCACCTATTCCCCATCCATATCACCCCCCCCCCCCCGCGACCCTCTCCCTCCCTCCCTATCCCCTTCCTCCCTTTCTCACCCCTCGCTAAACCATGATAATTATAATAATAACAGGTATTTATATAGCGCCATATATCTAGAAATATTCTATTCCGAGGCGCATTTATTATCATTATTATTACCCTGGCTTTAGCTCGAGCTGCCTTTCAGCGCTCAGTGCATTCAACGAATTAATCCTGCCGGGTACCCATTCACCTCGCCTGGGTTGAGTGCAGCACAATGTGGATAAAATTATTGCTGAAGGAAATTACGCCATGGCTGGGATTCGAACCCACGAGTCGCCACGACCCTCTGATTCAAAGTCGGAAGACTAATCCACTGGGCCACAACGCTCCGTATCCCCCTCCCTATCCCCCTCCCTCCCAACTTCCCGTCATTTCCCTCCCCTTCCCTCTCTGCTTCCTCCCTTCACAATCCCCTTGCCCCTCTCTCCCCTCCCCAACTCCATCCCAAAACACACTTCATCACATTGCATTTACCTGTCAACCAAACTATCTCGATTCATATTTTGTTTCAAACCCCCGCAAGGGCCATTGAGATTGGAAATAAGGGGTCAAGCACTTTCATCTTGGGAGCCCTTGATCCTCGCAAGGCATGATGGGAAATAGAGCCAGAGAGATTCGGAGACTGAATAAACTACATACACTCTAAAAAAGGTTTACACAATATTGGGTTAATTGGGAACATGCATGCTGGTTGGGTAAAAAGATACCCAATATTTGGTAAATTTTACGCAATGTTGTGTTGAAATAGCCCAATATGGGGTGAAAAAATACCCAGCAAACATGCATGTTCCCTTTTTACTCAATATTGGGTAGAATTTTACTCAGTGTTTTTAGAGTGTATGTTTACAAGAAATATCTGTTTTTACGACGGGTCATGGAAACATAAACGAGAAAATTGATGTAAAGTCCAATCCAGCCAGAGAAACCATGTTTCATTGTACATGGTCTAATCAGAGAGAGAGAAAATAATACAATGCCCTCACCCCCCCCCCCCCCCCCCCCACATCCAGAAATCAGTATAAATAATAATTAATATTATTTGTATAGCGCTTATCACAAAACATGTCTCTAAAGCGCTTAGGGAAAAAAATAGAAAGAGAGAAGGAATTTCAGCAAAAAAACTAAATTAATTGTATAGTTCACAGTAGACTGTAGACAGTTGAGGGGCTTCACGAAGGGAAATGCGATTTAACAAAAAAGTAGGTTTTTAACATGGATTTGCATTTCTCTGTTGAATCTGCTTGTTTTATACTTTGTGGTAGATTGTTAATAATAATTAAAGCAGTGTTTTATTTTGTACATAGGATCACCTCAAATTCATCTTATATTTCATTCTATTTTAATAGCATTTCAGCATTTTTCTCAAATCACTCATGGCAGACTGTTGCCATTTATATTATGCGAGGTTATCTCCTTTAAGACTGCCTTGTGAAACCTGGTTTTGTTTAACCACTGTATTAGAAGAACAGGGTCAGTCACACAGGCAGTCGTTTCCAAACCAACCGATGGGATGTCATTGAAGATAACGTAATGGTTTTGATCGGTGTGTAGTCGGGGTTGCGTGAGTGTGACTGTGACATAATGGGATACACAGTGTCGGAGTCTGTTTACCTCATACCAAAACAAAATTGCATTCACACTTTGTCAGCGGCGAATCCAGGGTTTTCATGAAAGTGGGGACATGAATTTTCTCAATTTCTTTTCTAAAATTCTTCAGAATTTCCAAACAGTTTTAGTATATCTCGGATTTTACTGACATAAAAACAGAGGTCGACAGTCCCTATAGTATACGCGATTTAACTTCACAGTAAAAACACAGTTTACAATGTTATTCAACGCTGTTTACTTGTTATGAACTTTACAATAGATGTTTAACAGTTTAGATAACGATGCTTAATTCATTGAGAATTAAATGTGAAAAATGAAACTTTGTTGTTTAAGGTTTCAAACACTTGTTTAAAACTGTACGAAGAAATACTGTAATGTTCATATAGTAAACATTGTTGTATAAAAATGTGAAACCACGTTCACATTGTTTACACTATATATATATATATATATATATCATATTTACATGTATATTTTGGCGTAAGAGAAAAATTAAGATGGTTTGGAAATGAGGTACCGTACTTCCAAACTGTGTTACGCGATGCTTCCCAAATAGTAAATAACAAACAATGTCCAACCCCTTATTTAAAAAAAAAATACCCAGGTTTAGTTTTCAGATGTAAAAGATATATTTTGACGGCATTCCTCAAGTTCCAAAATGTTTCATTTGCTTCCCCCAAGACACTGGCATACACGTGATATAAACGAAGAAACAGACCAGGCATCTGCCAATGCAATGGAACTAGTTCTGCTTTTATATCCCTTCCTTAAAGGCCGAAATCTCCCCCAACGGAAAGGTGAATAAATAAATGAACCGCTGCAAATTCTTGGTTTTGCTTTATTAGCACAAAAACCATTATGTATAACACAGAACCAGGGGTAGAACCATTGTTAAAGGGGGCAAACAAACGACCTTTAAAAAAAGGAGGTCAAATGTCACAACTATTAATACGGGGGGCACTTCCCCATCCAAAATAATTATGGAAAGAAAAATGTGGAGGAGGGGGAGGGGGTTACATGCTGCACCCTTTGCATCCTAGATCAGCCATTGCATTTGTGTTTGCATATTAAGGGGAAGATCACACAGACGATCAGACGTTAAGGATTTTAAAAAAAATATCGAGAAAAATATTGGAGAAGATTTGATGAAAATCCCTCAATGAATATCGGAGTTGTTAATTTTAAAGTTATAATCGTCACAGACGAGCTGAGCACCTCCATAATTATTCGGAATGTGATTTTTTTCAAAATAAGAAATTCATTATTATGCGCGCTGGATATATCATCAGACACGCTATTTCATATCCCCCCCCCCCCCGCCGTCCCCATATGAAAATATTATTCGTCATATTACATTCCATTAAAAATTGGCATTCATGGAATTTATATGAGATGATTATGGGGGTTCTGATAGCTGGTGACGTCAAAAATTAAAACTAAAAACATATATAATTTATACTTTGACGGATTTTTTGATAAAATCTTCGCCAACATCCTTCTCTAATTGTCTGCTTGTATTATAACAAAATTTTCGTCAGCGGGAACTTCCCCTTTAATGATATTAAGGACTCTATAGACAATGATTCCCTTCCCAAATTAAGACACTGTTGCCCGCTTGACAACCAGTCGAATTCATCTCAAATTGAAAACAAAACAGATAGAATGGTGTGTAAATAGAGGAGTCATTAAGTCAACAAAAAAGGATCCATAAAATGACTCGATTGGTACTCCAAACAGAACCTACTTCATTAAGATATGCGCGCAACAGCAAGGCTGTTTGTAGATTTCGACTACGCATAATGATGTCTGCAGTAACATGCCTGCATTTACTCCATCATTTTCCAAAAGTCCCATTTTCAATTAGTAGACCTAGTGCAATCACTACCACAATGAGATGATTTCATAAAATAAATGTGCACCTTTTCCCCCTATTTCAATCAAATTGTAATTGAACATCGAATACATACATGCAGTAAAAACGCTTCATACAAACTGGATACCTAACTGTTTCAGGTAGTGTTTAAATTGTTTAAGATTTACATACCAATCTTCAATCCATAGTATTTACTTTTGAAAAGGTTGTACATCGCTGTTTTAAATCATTTTTTAAATTTAAATTATCATTATTATTGCTGTTGTTGTTGATTGGATGATAGTAAATTGCGTATTAACAAGTCTTTATAAAACGGGATCCCATCTTACAAAGAGTTACGATTGATCCAATCAATCGTAACTTTATGGAAATCAATCAGTGTCATAATTTTTTTATACAGGAAATTTGCAAAATGTCCTTTGTAAACAAAGGAGAACACACCAAATTGTCAAGAAATCAATGAATTTATGGATATACATTCATATCTAGATTTTTTTTTTAAACAAACATGTATTTTATATGTTGACTTTGCTAGCTTTCTATATGGTTGCGATTGATCGGATCAATCGCAACTCTACACTGCAAAAACTATGGTGTTGATTTAACACCAGCCCGGAATCTATATATGTCAACACCAGAGAAGTGTTAAACAACACCAGTTTCGTTTTGGTCTAACACCAGATAGGTGTTTATACAACGCCAATTAGTATTAAAACAGCATCGGTTTGATTCCAAACTGGTGTAGTGTCAATACTTCTCTGGTGTGGACATAATCCGGGCTGGTGTTAAATCAACACCGGATTTTTGCAGTGTATGTAAAACGGGCCCCTGGTTGTATAAAATTTGCACATGTCTTTAGTTTGATTTTCAGTTATAATGAAAAAAATGAGAGAAAATCACAATCCGTCCGAGAATGAAAAGGAATATTAACGTATTATTTTGTGATTTTAACTGTACTCACCTCCCAATGAATAATGTCGTCTGATATTAAATCCATAAAAATCAATTTTCTCGGAAAATTGGAAATGATTTTAGGAGCGCGTATCAGGCACAGTAGTTAATACCGCTTCTTGAAGAAAAATAATTCAGTTATCATAAGCAATCAAAAATTTATGCAATTTACATTCATGGCGTATGCCATGTGGGGCAGCTTATCGCAGATTGTGATGTCGTAAAATAAAAACGATTCATACTCTTACTAATTGATGCATTTTCGTCAAACATTTATACATTTCTCTTTATGATATATTTCATAAAGAATATGTCTGAGTCCAATCGTAAAATGGTAAAGTTTACAAGGAGAAATTACGACCCTTGTTTACATGATGATTAGTTTTTTCCCCCTGCGCAATATGATTGTACAATTTTATAATTATTGTTCCTTTACTATGGTTGTTTTTTTTTCTTTAATAATTTGAAAAGGCCTACATCTATGCGAAACTGAAGTTAAGTATATACACAGAAGCGGATCTAGAGGGGGGGGGGGTTGGGGGGTTGCAACCCCCCCAAAAAAAAAAATCCGGGGACCATTTTTTTAAATCTTATCTTTTTTTTTTAACTTGTAATTTTATTTTATTCTATTTCTATTTCTATGTATTTATTTCATTTATTATTATTATTATTATTATTATTATTTCTTTTTGGGGGAGGGGGGGGGGGTTGGGCGAACAAATGTCACAGAGTCCCTTGCCCCCCCCCCCCCCCCCCCCCATCAGCTTTTTTGAGGACACGGGCCACCGCCGAAGTGACAAGCTAGGCCAGCGTTGCCGATTCTCATCCCCAAAATCCCCACATAAAAAAAAAAAATTGGGGGATTGTTGAAGTCTTTGGGGATGAAAAATAAATATTTGGGAATGAAAATAATATTGAGTTTTATGAAAAACGAATTTGGGGATTTTCTGTCCCCAATTCTTTGTATCTGTGTTGTTAACTGGCCTTACATTGCAGGAAAATGCAACTTAATTTTACAAATTTTCATGGGGGTTAATTTGGCAACGACCTCTATACCAAAAAGAGTGGTGTTTTAGATGCAAGAAAACGCCATTTTCACACACAGATTTTCAAAAATGTTCCCTACTGTGGGAGGGGGGACACCCCCCTCCCATACCCTCCCCCCTCTCGCTCGCTTCGCTCGCTTGGACTCGGTCGCTACGCTCCCTCGCATACCACCCCAACCCCCCCTTTATAAAAAGCTGGATCCGCCCCTGATACATATACTCTTTTTCAATTACTGTTGAATTATATTGCCATAAATTTGATTTGTCGTTAAACATCTCCGTGGGGGAAAAAAATAGCGAAAAAATAGTTTATATGTAAAATGCATTGTATTGTAATATTTATCATCATTTTTAAAGCTTAAACCAATCGGGCATCAGCCTGATCGAAATTCCCCTTGAAGTTTATTAAATTCAACAAATCGTTTGATCCTTTTTTATACATTTAGCAAATTCGTTGACCTTTTTTTTGTTTACAATGTTCAAAGGCTATAATTTACGCCGCATGTGTCAATAATAAATTGTGCATACCAAAATCAATACAAAAATGCCTTCGTGTAGCGTTTACATGCACGTGGGTCGACGTGGGTCCAACATTGAGTACAGTTCCTGCGCGTACAGTCCACGTGTGCATGTATTCTGCCCATGTTATTAAAGTAATCTCGTGCAGGCTCCACGTATATAAGTGTATTCAATCAATCGATAAATCGGTAATATCTATTTTTATCTATTCTAAATTGGAATAACGTACCTCTGCGTTACACAGTGGCTGGAATCCAGGTGAAATTATATCATGGTAGGCCTACTTAAGTACACATGCAATGAACGGTGACCTTTCTAGATTATGAAAAGCGCGACAAATGACAAAAAGGGGAAGGAATGAAAAATAGGATGAAAATATGAAAATGATACTAGTCAGTGTTGGGCCTATCATTGACCTAATCATTTATCATATTTTTTATTGTAACATATTTATTCAGGATAAAGATAAAACATGATCAGCCGAGGGTTGTTTTACATCATGGGCCTGACACACACAAAATACATCCAAAGCATTTTCTAAATATCATATAAAAATAACAGAAATAGATTTTCATTTTTCAAAAAAGGCGAAATTTCGCTCGCTTGCGACTTTTTTCAATGTTTGCCCCATACGCATACCTCCCCGGGACCTCCCCCTCCCTCAACATTTATCGCTCATTACGCAACTGCTACAATTAAGTGTGACTTTACATTTTACCCTGAAAAATTCACAACTACACTTCATTATTCTTTGAAGGATTTTCATCACACTTTCCTCGATGTTTCTCTCACTTTCCTTCTCGTATTAAAAAAATAATAATAATATGACGCCAAATAAGGGAGGAAATCCTTCATAGACCCCCCTAAAGCAGTGCACTCGGATCCAGAGTTGGCAGATTTATCTAAAGGAAAACTTCACAACAGCGTGTTGAAGAAGTGCTTCGCAACCTCAATTTGCTAATTGGGTTTACCCACCAATTTGATGTGATGTTGATCATGATCTACCACAAACCCTTCGTATCTAATCTAGACTAATTATCATATATAAATACAAATCAATCCACTTCAAATTAACAGCCAGTCACGCAACATTTAGGCCTATATGTTTTCCTCTTCAGAATCGTGAAGATATATTGGGTTGCGAGAGGATTTTCTGTCGTTGCACTAGCACTATTTCATATTTTCTTCTGTAGCATAAAATGTATAAACGCGTATAGCACGATGACTTTCTTAACATTGCACTTCATAAAACGAAGTATTTTCTACTTCAGAAGCATGTGGGGCACAGTCGGTTGTCTGAGGTTTATCTGACATTGCACTTTACACAGTTTATATTTTCTAGTACAGGAACATTAAATCACATTAACTTGATACAATCAATTCCCTCCCAAACATACCAATAATCATGGAATTGCTATTATTTTCTACATCAGAAGCATTAGTATAGGCATAATGAGTTGTACGAGGGCTTTCTGACATTTCATTTTTTACAAACGAATTATTTCCGACTTCAGAAGCATAATTATGGAGTGCAGTGGCTCGCCTGATGTTTCTCTAACACCGCATTTAAACAGTTCATATTTTCTAGTACAGTAAAGCAGGGGCCGCGGAACGGTTTTCAAAGTGGGGGGCTGACCATGCCAAAAATCACAATCATATGGTAAATTTTACGTTTTTGTACACGGTTTTGGAAAAAAAGTGGGGGGCTGAAGCCCCCCCCCCCCCCCCAGTCCCCCCGGTTCCGCGGCCCCTGTAAAAGGGCTTCTTGGATTGACCGATAATTTCTGACATTACACCTGCACACTTACATTTTCTATTACATAAGCATACATGACTAATGATTGCGCGAGAGTTTTCCGACACTGCACTTACTACGTTTATATTTTCCACTTCGGAAACATATACAGGGCAAAAATGGTTTTCCTAATGTTTTCCTGACATTTCACCTGCATTTTGTTTTACTTGGTAATTTCTGCTTCAGAAGCATAAAGGACATAGTTCTTTCCTGAGGATTTGTTGACATAATCAAGGCTTCTTAGTTGTTATTTTGTTATAACCTGTCCCATCCATTATGCTTTCATAAGATTTTCCTCGATCATTAATTAACAGCTCGAAATGGGAAAAAATACATCCACATTCCACGCTTGTCTCGTCGGCTCTGAGAGAGTGGGACGTCTCGTGTAAGATGATCACTAGTGAACACAGGAGAAAAATGTTTTTGTATGATTTCATTGTTCCAAAGCGAAACATGATCAGAAAAGAAGTGGAAAAACCTATTACGATAAGGAATATCAGGGTTATAGGCCTACACATGTCAAGTGACCGCAATAAGATCATCATGTTACATGAAATAGAATCTATTGAATAAGTTGCGTAAGCCAATCCCAGTTTTCACAGAACCTTTGTTACACTACTGCTGCGTTAAAAAAAATCCCACCGGTCTTTCGCATATTTAAAAATGCAACAATTATCACCTAAAACCTCAAAGCCACGGTCGTAACGAAACTGCTTAAACGCTACTAAAATCTCAATTTAAACCATTACATTCTAAGAAGATTAGTGACACACGCGGTTCGGCAATAATTGTTGTATTGGTCTGCACGAACATAAGTTATTTCTCAAGAGTTCGACAGATAAAAATACATTCTATGGTGTGCTGGTGTCACGCCCATCGAAACCGACACACTCAAAGGCCGATCAAAGCTAATAACGTTATTTAGAGGGACGTGCCATGGGTCGGTTTAGAATCGGTTGTGTGGGTGTGACGGAGGCATGTGTTTGTGCGTCTGTTTCAGAGATTCGCCTGGACGAACGGACCTTGTATATTCATCAGAATTGCAGGTATGGAGAAAATACATTCTATGGTGAGCTGGTGTCACACCCATCGAAACCGACATACTCAAAGGCCGATCAAAGCTATAACGTTAGAGTGACATGCCATCGTGGGTGTGACAGGGGCATGTTTGGTGAGTCTGGTTTTCAGAGATTCGCCTGGACGAATGAACCTTGTATATATTCACCAGAATTGCAGGAATGGGGAAAATAGACCGGTGACATACAGAATAAAGGTCTTCGGTTACATGTACCCTCATGAAACGCGAGACGGCTACATACACAAAAGGGATGAAAGGAATAGGTGTTGCATCTTGGTTACCGCATGATAACATTATAAGCCCCATTTTGTTTGCTGCGCGTTACGTTATTCGCTCGTGATGCATGCCGTGTCATGTGCAGAGCCAGGCATGCATGGAGAGAAGCGGACGGTGTAAAGGGGCAAGGGGGTAACGGGCAGGGGATGGGGTCGCCTCCCACCCCCATGATTTTGAAGTAGTGACCAAGAAATACATATTGAGTAAAAGTTTACCCAATATTCGGTAGAAAGGGAACATAGCATGTTTGCTGGGTATTTTTGTTTACCCCAAAGTGGACTTTGTCATCGCAACATTGCGTAAAATTTACAAAATATTGGGTATCTTTTTACCCAACCAAATGCATGTTCCCATTTTACCCAATATTGGATAAACCCTTTTTTCAGAGTGCAGAGAGCTGGGGGTTCTATTGGATAAAAGTGACATAAGGGAGTTCGCACCGTGACGAAAAACGAATTCAAGATCACAGTAATTATAATGAAAATACCCAACAAATGACAATGAACAGCTGGGAGATCTTTGTCGAAAATAAGTGAACCGGAACAACAGTTGGTCCTAACAATTAAAGTTTCAGAGCTGATGAAAAATTGCAAATAGGTCGTTTGTCCAAAGTCCAGGACGAAACTGCTGTTTTGATTCATCAATTTCCGATTGAGCACTCGTATTTCCATTTCAAAGAACAATGACGCAATTTCCATTCATATTTCGTCGAGTCGTGTTTTGCTCGCGTGCCTTCTTCTGGCACTAGCGAAAATAGATGCCTTGTACACTGTTGACTTCATAATGCGTTCAACTGCTTGCGTTTCCTTTGAAAATGTTATTTTACATTTCCTTTTGAAAGCGCAACATTAACAAGTGAAATTTACAGTGAAATCCACATTTCTTTCATTTGATTTCCCAATGCGCCCGACTGCTTGCATTTCCTTTGAAAATATTATTTTCCTTTTGAAAACACAGCAGTTATGATAGAAACTGTAACATTTGTTTTGAAACTTGATTCAACCGTAATTAACAACAAGATGATTAAGGTATTTTAAAAAAATGGTTTAATAAAACTCTGTCAATACCCACAATCATGCTTTTATTACAAAACGTTTAATAAGTTACAACTATATATCTTAAAACAACACCATTCACCTCCTCCACAATAAAAACAACCACAATAAAGACAGTAAAAACTATCATAACATTCCACACTAAATATTCCGCATACGTTCCGGGCATACGTATAACTAAAACAACATCCATGTAAGTGGTGCTTTTCATCTAACATCGGAAGAAAATTGATACTATAGATATTGATAACAAATAATCATTATCACCACCATCTTCATTCTCATCATCATCCTTAATCATCATCATAATCAAAATCAACATTAGCATCATCATCATCAACATCAACATTATCATCATTTCAATATTTTTCATCAATTATCACCATTATATCGGTAGCAAGAATATAGTTATCATTGTGTACATGTCTATATTTGTTAGACATGTGAGATCATGGACCTATTCCATGGTTAGATCAAGATGATGATGATGATGATGATGATGGTACTGGTGGAGGTGGGAATGGCAGTGATGATGGTGAGGATCATTATGATGGTGGTGGACTAATGATGGTATTGATGATGTTTATGATGATGATGACATTGGTGATGTTGGTGGTAGTGATGATGATGATGATGATGATGATGATAGTGATGATGGTGAAATTGTGTTGATATGAAGATGATGATGCAGATTATGTTTTTTTATGAAGATGATGATGATGATGATGATTATGATGATGGTGATGATGATGATAATAATGATGATGATGCTGTTGATTCTGTTGATGATGATGATGTTGGTGATGTTGGTGGTGGTAGTGATGATGATGATGATGATAATGATGATGGTGAAATTGTGTTGATATGAAGATGATGATGATTTTGTTGTTTATGAAGATGATGATAATGATTCTGTTGATGATGATGATTATGGTGGTGATGATGATGGTGGTGGTGATGGTGGTGCTGGTAAAGACGATGTCGATGAAGACAGAGATTATAAAGATGTTGATGAGTATTGATGGTGGTGATGGTTGAAGTTGTGGTTGTGACCGGCCAGGTGATGATGATGGTGGTGATTGTGGTGGAAGTGGTGACGATGGTGAGGGGGATGTTGATGATGATGATGATAATGATGGTGGTGGTGGTGGTGGTGGTGATAATGATGATGATGATGATGGTGATGGTGATAATGATGAAGGTGATGATGGTGATGATGATGGTGATGATGGTGATAATGGTGATGATGATGATTGATGATGATGATGGTGATGATGATGATGGTGATGATGATGATGATGATTGTGGTGGTAGTGGTGGTGATGGTGGTGAAGATGATGATGACGGTGATGATGATGGTGATGATGATGATGGTTGTGGTGGTGGTGGTGGTGGTGGTGATGGTAGTGAAGATGATGATGACGGTGATGATGATGGTGGTGATGATGATGGTTGTGGTGGTGGTGGTGGTGATGGTGGTGAAGATGATGATGGTGGTGTTGATGATGATGGTAATGATGATGGTGGTGGTGGTGGTGGTGATGGTGGTGAAGATGATGATGGTGGTGATGATGGTAATGACGATGATGGTGGTGTTGATGATGATGGTAATGATGATGGTGGTGGTGATGATGGTGATGATGATGATGATGGTGATGATGATGGTGATGATGGTGATGATGATAATGATGATGGTGATGATGATGATGGTGGTGGTGGTGGTGGTGGGGATGGTAGGTGTGGTGGTACCAAGGTTGGTAACTGAAAATGGTGCTCATAATTCAAAGTTCCTTACCTGTAACTTGTCTGTTTCTTGATGGTAAAATGTGCAAACCGATCCAAAGTCAAAGTATTGGTGAAACGAAAATCAATGGTCTCCGAGCCGTCCGCATCATCGTTACCACCCTCCGTCACTTCCTCCGCCCCCTCCTCCTGGGCCGACTGACCAGCAGCGGCCGCCACAGCAGCGCTAGCTCCAGCAACTGCAAGAATCTGTTGTATCTCCTCAGACGCTTTATTCCCAACAAGAATGGGGCCGGGCCCCAAGACAACAGGCGTGTCTGGCGATAAAGGCATTGTAATTCCATTAAGGCTCTGTATTCCGACATCTCCATTATTTGCAGCTGCATGAATTCCGATAGGATCCGAACTTGCAAGTGAGGAGTGCGACCCGACCGAATCCTCGGTGATGGGCGGAAACGTGGTCACGGCTGGCCCGGCAGAGTTGGGCGCTGTATACTCCACCGCTTCGCCCGTTTCCGCCGACGCCGCTGGCAGTGACCGACGCCTTTCGTCCATCGTGAGTTCTGATATTTTCAACGTTCTCCTACTGCCGTCACATACGCACGATACATATCCTAGTCAAGGCCAAATCCAATAGATGAATGATGTCCAGTTTAAATCCAAACTGCGAGCGAATAGTGGTTGAAACGATTATCCGTCTCCGATTGAAATTCCATACGGTGACGAACGAGTGAGCAGAGCTAGCAGACAGCTCTTTTCTGTATGCTAAATAATGTGCTGCTCACGTCACACAATGCATGGTTCTCGCTCTCGCGAGCCGTCCACTGATATTAGAACGCGGCGACATGCATTCCATATCAGCTGAGTTTGTTTACAAGAATGGTAACCTTTCTTGGGAATAAGTGGTATGCGCTTAGCTGTAGTCAAATACAGTTTATATCTCTAAGGAAGGATTACACTCTGGTTGGTGTCGACCACAGGAATACACAAATCATGTTCCTCACCCCAGAGTCCAGGGGCATCCCTCTTCTTAAATTAGGGTGAGGTGGGATTGACGCCCCTCAAAATTACTGCCAGCAGATTAACCAATGCCGTCAGCAGCAAATAATTAAATTAAGGAAAGAAGCAGAACAAAAGAACAAAAAGGAAAGGAATCAAAATTGAGAAGAAATAACGTTAATTCCCCTCTATAAGTCATTTTTGCCTACCTTCTAATTAAAAAGAGATATAATCCTTTCCCTCTCAATTCTAATGTCCTTTCATTATTTTTTTTTACAATGGCGGATCCAGGGGACCCCCCCCCCCTTGAGAGTCACAGTCAATATTTCTATTGTAAAAAAAATCATACACAAGTGTGCCACTCCCCCCCCCCTCTTGAGAGTTAAAGAAAAAAAAATTAAGGGAATATGTCGTACATACACAAGTGAGGACCTTCTTTATTTTTTTTTATTTTTTTTTTCTTCTCAAATTTTCCACGAAAAACTGTGCCCTCCCCATTTGGAAAATCCTGAATCCGCCCCTATTACTGACTCAAGGGGGCTTGTCCCCCCCCCCCCCCCCCAAAAAAAAAAAAAAATATATATATATATATAAATGAGTAATAAATAAACAAATGTATAAATAAAACTTTTTTTTTTAAATCACGTCCACGTAAATAGAGCGAAAAAGAAGGAGTAAATAAAAGAAAAGGAAAAATAATTTAAGTATATTATGGTATATTTATGGTATATTCCAACTTGGAATATTTATGTTTCAACTCTCAAGAAAAGAATTACCTATTACCGTATCTTCTCTATTTAGAAGAAATGACGAGATTCACAGTTATCCTACTCGTCAAAGTCATTATTATCATCTTCCACGTACTCGTACAGCTTTTTCACATAAAACAATTATTGTCACAGGTCCATTATTTTGGAATGAACTACTAACAGACTTCAAAGATTGCAATTCTATATATACTTTTAAACGTAAATTGAAAATTTATATTTTAAACAAATATCTAAATGACAATTCATCGGCTCCCTAGACAAATGTTCCTCTTAACTATTGTTAGTCCACCTCCCTTTGTATTTTTTTTCTTTTTGTCTCCTTCTTTTTCTCGTTTTTTATTATTATTTTTTTCACATATTGATATTAAAACAAGTTGACAATTACTTATATTTAATTATTAGGGAAACTATAAATTACAAGTTCTGCTTTTTAAATAGTTTGCCCTTCATATTCTCATCTTATTGATATATCTGTCTCCAATCCAAACGTTCAATTGTATAACATTTGTCTGATTTATTATGAATTATGGTGATGTATTGTATTATGTTATTATCAATGATTTACTGTCTTTCGATGGACGTTACATTGTACAATGTATTTGATATTTTATGAGATATGAAAATAAACCAAACTGAACTGAACTGAACTGAACTATATTTTAAATGTGGACAACCTCTCGATATTTTTTTTTCTATTAAGTAATATCAGGTATGTACTTGTGCTCAATTTCATAATTGTTATTTCAGTGTCAATGATGTGATGCATGTTTTTGTTTCTTCTGCCTGGAAATGAAATTATAAAAAATAGATTGACTTATGTAAAAACCAATTCCAAAAGGAATGTTTTTATAATAGATAAATTCGTGATTTATGCCTAAAAATTGGACACTTTAGTCATGTTTTGTAAATCATTAAGATTTAAGAATAATTGGAAATCTTTCTTCATAATAATGCGAGCGCAAAGCGCTAGCAGAAATTTTTTGATATATTGGATAATGATTTAAATAGAGAACAAGCTGCGTATCTGAAAAAAGAAACATGTGCGATCTAGAATCAGGGCATTCTAAATACCTTTTTTAACATGAAAACCAATAAAGCGAGCGCGAAGCGCGAGCTTAAAATATTTGATATTCCGATCTGAAAAGGGTCAATTTAAGCTCTGTATTTCAAGCACTTTGTAGGAAAATTGTGAGGTGGATATTGATCAGTTAAAAAGCTGATATGTCTCAATATTGTTCCTTTGAGTTTTGACAGAGGACTGGGACATTCTAAGAACATTATGTCGTATACAAATGATGACTATCTTCCTATTTCTCTTCCTAAGCGCGAGATGAAACTTGTCTATATTCCATTCTGAGAAATGGACAGTTTGATTATTAAATTAATATCTTATTTATTAATCTAATAAGCCTAATTAGAGTGCGAAATATGTTGATATCATGGCTTGAAAACTGGACATTTAAAGCACTTTTGTAATTATGAATAAGATGCATGATTTAATATATTTTCAACAATCAATACGAGCGCAAATCGCAAGCCGAAATATTTGATAAACTGTAGTGAAATTGGGATTTTAAGTAGTTTGGTAAAGAATTAATATTGAAAGATACAAAGGGAATCAAAATGCGAGCGCGCAGCGCTAGCTGATACGTTTTGGCAATGTGACCTGAATAGGGATATTTGAAAACTTTATGGAATCGAATTTTGCGAGCGCGCAGCGCGAGCAGAAAATTGTAATATTCAGACCATATAACATAAATTTTTACAGAGCACTTTTTACAAATCAATTTGTAAATCAAACAAAATAATGAAAGTTCGTTTTCCGAGCTGTAATATGCTTTGTATATTGACTTTAAAATTTGGTAATTTAAGCTCCATATTGAGCAAGATATGTATCTAAAAGGCAATGCGAGCGCGAAGCGCGAGCGTTAATTTTATATAGTGACATGAAAGTTTTTAAAAATTATTTTCCAAGTATTCCCCTTATTTTATTCACTCGTCTTCCTTCTCCTATGTTTCCCCTTCTTTTTTCTCCTCTCCTTTTCTCTTCTTTTTCTTGTTTTCTTTCTTTTTTTTGCTCCGCCAATAGGAGGGGGCCGGGCCCGTCCTGGATCCGCCTATGGAGGTATTAATCAAACACATTTGATAAGCGAAGTAATATGGTTTAGAAAGTTTGCAACTGACAATTCTATCAAAAAGGTAAAAAAAGGTAAAGGATCCTGCTTGCCTTTTCTTGCTCGCTTTGGTCGCCTTCAATTCAGACCCCTTGTGGTTTTAAAAGGCAAACGAATACAGCAAGCAATTTGAAACACTGTCGTATGTTCTTTGATCGTTCGCTCATTTTGAAAATACGACGATAAAGTGAGATGGGTTCATAAAGCAAGTAAGAAACTTTGGCTGAACTCTCATACTTGACCAAATATTTATTTTTGGTATATTTCATATATTTCAAAAACTAACTGCTGTAACAACTACAACCACTGGCAAACAAATGGAGGACTTGGGGGCATGCCCCCCCCCCAAAAAAAAAAAAATCATGACCGAGAAAAAAGGGAGAAAATGAAAGAAAAGAAGGGAAAAGTGGTGAAATATGATATTACTTTCTGAATATTATGTTAAAATCTATTAAAAAAAACAAATTTTCATATTAAAAAAGTAAAAAAAACTTTCACGATTTCGCAACATTAAAAAAAAGCCCCATGCGCCATGTCTGGCTATCTCAAAATTGGGTTCATTGCTCTTCTGAGAACAACAACAACAACAACAACAACAACCAAGAAGTAAAGACAATGTGAGAAAACTAAACAGTTACATGGTCATATCAGGGTTCTATTATTTTTTTCTCGAGTATTTCGATCGTTTGAATTCGTTTCCAATGTCTAAGATATTGGTAGTTTTGGAAAGTGAACACATATCGAACCAGTCGTAGGAAAAATGACACACACAAAACACCAAGAGGATACTAGTGATATGTTTTAGGAGTGAAGAGTAGTTTAACTTCTTTATCTGAAATAAAAACCCGACACTGTCTTCTTTCAAAACATATTAAAAAGACAGTCACGTGGGCTTGGTCGGTCGCAAACTTAGAAAACAAAGTTACAAACAACTTTCTGTATATACGGATATAGTGATGGCCGAAAACTATTCCATTTAGGTCATCTCGATCCACCGAAATTATAGATTGAAATGTTCTTTACACAATCAAGAGAATTAATTTGATTCCACAGGGCCCCGTCTTACAAAGCGTTATGATTGATCCGATCAATCTCAACTGTATGGAAATCCATCAATGTCATATTTTTTTCTGCAGGAAATTTACACAATACCCAATTGGGCAATTCTATAAAATGATCAACCTTTTTGTACGTCCGACCCCCATTTTTCTCAAGTCTTACTTCTTCCCTTCATAAACTGACGAACTCATGGTCCTTTGAGAACATTACAGACTGTCAAAAGAACAAAAAATCAGAGACAGAAAATGTCATGTATGTTCCATATATATAGGGGGTCGGACGTTCATAGTTTGTGTAATTTCCCCATTGTAAACATGACGAAGCTCACTGAATTTTCAAAAATCATATATATATATATATATATATATATATATATATATATATATATATATTATATGAAAACTCATCATATCTAGAAGATATTTTGAAAAAAAAAACATGCATTTCAGATGTTGACGTTGCTGGCTTTCTATAGTTGTGGTTGATCGCATCAATCACTTCTTTGCTGTTATATCCTATCTCTGGAAATTACAACAGTTGTCGTCTGAAGTAACGCAGTAGGTGAACGTCTCACGATTTAATCTATACCTTATTTTCTTGATTGATTAAAGAAGAAAGTTTATCTTTACTATCGAACCAACCAATCTCTGAAGGATCCACTGTAAAATTAATTGGAAATAATAATTGTTTGGGTGTGCACGAACGATTGATAGTGGGTAGCAGGTGGAAAATACTATGGATTATAGGCCAATGCATAACTATCGGTATACCCCGCCCACTGAACAGGGACTCCTCCCACTGATCAGTGACTCCGCCCCATCCTCTCCTCATAACGACCCCTCCGACCCGTCATATATTTTTTACTTTATTTACATAATTATATTTATATTCCCCAATTCTTATATCTTTCTATATATTTTTTTTAATTCCAAGGAATGGGGGGGGGGGGGGTGGGCCTAATAGGGTGCAAATAATCTGAAATAAATGTGGGAAAATTGTCTGGCCCTTCATTGATTGATGCGAGCCCTTTAACATTTCCATTTATTTTGCTCAGTTTGGACCATGGTAATACTTTTTTTCCTTATATCTTGTCGATTCCACTAGGAAGCTGTCATAAATGTATAAGAATATAATCTGAAAAGTATTACTTAACATAATGTCTAAAATAAATTTTGCAATAATGGGATGCCATTGAGTTTTCAGCGAAACGTTGAAAAACAATATACAGAAATTTGCAGTTTGCTTATCTTTTTTGAGTAAATATCACAATTTATAAATGTATCGTTGTGTTTTTAAATGGTGAAAGGTAAAAACGTAAAAACATCCAATATTTGCGCTCGTGTGTTGGGAGTGTTCGATTTTTTACAGAAAATGTTTTTTGCAGTTAAATTGACATTTAGGGGACCGACACTATACGTCACTATCTAAGCGTGGCTCCGGATCTAAAATTTTATCAAAGTTGGAGGTGCAGAGGATCTCCATTTCTGGGGGAGACATTCTTTTTTGGGGGGCCGCAACGAGGGCAGGGTCTCATGGGCCCGGTGGGGAAACGTCGTAAGCCGCACCCCCAAAAAAGTATATAGCCTTTATTTATTTAAACATGAATATCACTCATTTCCAATTTGTCGCAAACACACACCAAAAAAAAATCCACAAGTTTTGAAAAAAGGGGGAGGGGAAGGAAATATAACATATCCATTTGGGGAGGGAGCACTTATATCGTCTCCAGATACATCGTATTTACGGATCATACAAGTGGGGGGGGGGGGGGCATCGATCCGACCCAGATCCACTGCTGCCCAGGGCCCAACAACAGAACTCACATCAAACTATAGTGATAGCTAGGCAACACAAGAGGGCGCCAAACATCTTTAAATACTGAACAGAATTTTCTCCCCAAAATAAACTTTTGCGAAGTTCTGGGAGTTGCAATGTGGCGACTGACGAATTTCTTCTCAGATGCGCTTGTTTTTACTAATGATAAGTGAATCTTCGCACGTTCTAAAATTCCCCCCCCCCCCCTCCCACCCAGTTTGTGTTTGTATTTTCCTTCATTATCCCATGTATTTTACTCTCAACTTGTTATGGGCCTTTAAAAAAAAGTATTCTTTCATTGCTTCTTCCAGTGAATACAAACATAAACAAACATAACTTCATAAATGATATATCATAATAACTTCATCAAGGCACCAGTAAAATACATAAATTTATAAATCAATTCATTCATTTTCCAATTCACTGAAAGAAAATAAAAAAATACATAATACAGAAAATAGAGAGAAAAAAAAAAGAATAATAAACACATCCACCCACACATAAAAAGTAATAAATCCTTGTCCTTCAAAGTCCCTTCCTTCCTTCCCCGCCTCCTCTCCCTACCCACACGACCCAGGCAAGCTTGGATATCTCCTGTGTCATACACCCCCCCCCCCCCTCCCCGACATCCAAACGCACTGACTCAAATACACACTCTCATTCTATCAGTCTTTTCACTTATTCCCTCTCTCTCTCTTCACTTATTAGAACCCCTTTCTCCCTCTCAAATGTCGATTTTCTTGATTTTTTATTCTACTTATCTTACATTTCAAAGATGAGGTAATATGGTTTTGATGGCCTTCCATAGTTAGGAATAATTGGATCAATTGTAACTATTTTTTAAATGAGCCTCGGTTTGTACAAATGGCCCCATGGGTAATTAATTAATCATCTTCATCTTCGCCATTGTCACCATCACCATCATCCTTATCATCTCCATCTTCATTACTCAAATCATGAACTCATGTTTTTAATATACCCATTCTGCTTCATAAATGTATCTATTAATCAATTTAATGAACTTGAATCTGGGGTTGTCATTTTCTTCAAAAAATCTGCGTGTTATGATGACAATTATTCTCCTGCCAATTGTGAATGTGATAACATTTTGGTAGTAGATAATTTTGGTTTGGAAGGCTGATTTTAGTATGCTTTATAATTCATTTCAACATGTTCAAAACAGTAATCAATTATGTTTGTTGTAACTCACATATAATGGCAGTATGGATAAGATCCTCTTTTCACGCTTTGCCAGCAGTTCCCAAAGATAACATTTTCACCCTTTTTCATTGACCAAATAAGCGAAACTTTAAAATGTCATAACTTTCTTATTTTACATTTGATTTTGATGAAATTTTCGGCGTTATGCTACTTTGATTTTTCTCTATTTCTTCAAATCAACCTTTTGTTGGGGTGGACTTGTAAAAAGTAAAAATAAGGAGTCAGTGAAAAGGAGTCTAAACATCAATTCACGTTTAATCTGAAACTCTATCAACGTGATATAAATAATCTTGTATTAACATGTCTGTAAAACGCAAGGCATCTCACACAACAGAATGAATGAAAAACATTCTACAGACAAACAAACCTCGTACAAAAGTAGTGCCTTCTGGCAGTCTTTTGAAGGCATCTAGGGGCATGAAAGATCAATTAGAACATGTACATCTGATTATTAAAATACAATGAAAATATTCAAGTACAGTGTGTCCCACAAAAAACCAACATTTTGTGCGCAACTTGATTTCTTGGTTTGGACATATACATTTTAAAACCTTCATGCGCATTTACATGTAAGCTATGCATATTGTGTAGGGGATAAAAAAAAGAATACTGAATTTTATGATGATGTAAATGAAACACTGTAAATTATTTGCCCATGTTGGGGGGAAAATGGGAATCTTGTTCCATTTTTGTGGGACGCACTGTACGTAACTGCCACACATGAGCTCTTTTGGGGGAGTATATGTTTGTGGAGTATATGCTTGGCCCTAGGAATGTTGGATTCCTCAGAGTTAATCCCAAAAGGGCAAATTACCTTTTATGAAGTAAAGAGGAGCAGTAATCACTGTTTTACATCTTTAAACTTAACTGTAAAAATGATGTGCAGAATAATTCTGGTTTACAATAGGTATTTACTGAGCAATAGGGAAAACAAGCTTGAAATTTTGTCTGATTGACAAGTCTTTCCTTACTTTCTTTTTTTTTTAATAAAAAAAAACTGTTTTGAAATTGTAACTAAGCATACCAGATAAAACACAAGACTTATTAATACATCTTTTAATTCATAGATATATGTACGTGTGGATACGGCAGGTCATAGGTTTCAAGTTGAACTTATCCATAAGAATGCATACATGTACATGTACGTTATGGAAAGTATTCAAGCAGCCTCTCAAAAAATAAGTCGTTTGGTTAATATTCAGCCACAGAAATCGGTCTGAAAAGGAAATATTGTCCATGTTCTTGGGTGTTCAGTCGACTACAATTCAACAAAGGGATTCATCATTTAGGGCAAAAAAATGTCACCGGTCGGTTTAAAGTTGTGTATAACTTAGTAACAACTTTATGAAACCGCAAGAAAATCCAGATTTTATTGTTTGAAATAGATACAACATGAAATACTCTGAAAATTTGCTTTGCCCAATTGATCATGGGCCCAGCAGCGGCTGTGCAGTGCGAAATCGACGAGGCTCTATCCTTTTAATCACCAAACGCCAAACAGGGTAGCAGCAACTCCCGTCTTTTAACGTTTTATGGGATAACTTGGCCAGGGTTTGAACTCCTGACCTCCCAGTAGTGAGACGGACGTGCTACTAACTTACTATCATTATCAATAATTATCATCATTCTTCTTATTATTATTATTTCAATTTCAATTTTGTCCATTGTATGAAAAAATATATAGACAACTGTGACAAAGCATTAACTTTTGATCCATCATTACTATCTGAAAAGTTTGAAAGATTTTAAAGTTCTGAATACGGCAAAGAATGCTTTCATTATGGAATGATCCAGTATTCACTCATAACACATCATTTGCTGAAACAAAGAATTATGACAACAACTAAAAAAGAAGAATAACATGTAACCATAACTCTTTCCTGTTTTATACAAAAAACATAGCACCGTAAAATGGTATGCACTGTTAGTCTTAGATTAAGGTGACACGACATTTGCTCCTGAGACTTTTGCTTCTGCGACATTTGCTCCTGTGACTTCTGCGACATTTGCTCTGGTCACAATATCTCAGAGGATTAGGGTAAGACAGTGTTAGGATTGTAACAGAGTTTTTGGTTCAGAATAATGTAAAGAATATGATTAGGGCTTATAGTTCGGAGGTTAGGTTTTATGTTTAGCTTTATAACATGCAGATTTTCCATCGGAGCAATTGTCGCCAGGAGCAAATGTCATGAAACCTACATGTAGATTAATCATTTATGTCTGTAATATCAGCAGGCACTTGACACCCATAATGCTCCTTGTAATATGGCACAACTAAAAATGCACAAAATTATATAAAACTACCCACTAAATACCCCCTCTTATACAATGTGCAAGGATATTGCATATATTCTTCAATATATAACTATTATTATTATTAAGAATGAGTTTAATCACATCATTTCAATTTCACAAAAGTATATCGATATCAACATTAACAAGATCAATTTTCAAGTAAAATATATATCTGATCACATAGTACTAAATGGATTGATCTGGAACTGTAAATATTATCCAGCCATGCACTGCATGGAAATTACATGAAAAAGTACATAATGATGTCAAAATTGAGCACTTTATACAAAATTCTAAACATATCTACATATTTTCTAAGGCATTTCTAGTTAGGAAGGCTATAATGGTAATTTATATACAGTCCTGCAGTTTCTTTACAATTTCTTTACAATTTTACCGCATAGTAATACAAGCCTATGAGGAGCATTTCATGAATGTGTTAGCAGTGATTTTCAAATGACAAATGTGACAAGCTGCACCAAAACCAAGAAAATGCCACCCAAAATTAATTTCATATTTTTTTATTGAGCTTGACAAGGCACATTCCAAGCTTTAAAATTATACATAACTTTTTTTAAATTGATCATCATTCAACAATAACCCTCAGGCAGGGCCTAGCCTGTGGAATTCTCTCCCATAGAGTTTGAAAACCCAGACTTCAGTGACCGCCTTCAAGGGCAACCTTAAAACATACCTGTATAAGAGTGCTTTTCGATAGACATTGACTTATTGTTCAGACATGTATTATGAGTAAATAGTTTTTGTTGTTGAAGCGCGTTGAGCATCTAATCAAGATAGAAAGTGCACTATACAAATCTCATGTATTATTATTTAAATGATTGAATGCAGAAGAAATTCAGTGAGGCTCAAAAGGTTTAAAGTATAAGGTTCACTCAAGCATGAGATGTGCACACTGTGTGATCTTGGTGAAACATCCAGCGGTCTGCAAAAATGGCGCAAAGAAACTTTAGCATCCTATCCTCAAGTCAACTTTACAACTTCTAATTTTGACAGCGAGAAAAAGAATAACTCTTTCAGATATTAAAAAAGCTAATTATTATTTTACAGAGAACCTTCCCTGGCAACTATTGGTTTATTAAAAAAAAAACATGAAAATCAATTTTTTATTGTTCAAAACATAATCAGAAATCCTCTGAAGAATTGGTTTGGCTCAATTAATCATGGGCCCGGCAGCTACTGTTCAGCGCCAGATCGAGCAGGCTCTATCCTTGTACTGTTGAATGCAAAACATGGTAGCAGCAACCCCCATTTTTTAATGTCTTTTGGCCTGATGCAGCCGGGATTAGAACTCCCGGCCTCGCGATTGTGAGACGGACACTCTACAAACTGAGCCAACACACCGGTTTTGGGATGGCTGCGCAAATTAGCTCCCAGCCAATCGGAAACTGGGATTTCAGTAGCTTGCAATTTTTCGAATCACATATCACTTCATGAAATGCACCCCAGGTACACAGTAGCTGTAAACATGTAAGGCTAACAGTAAATAAACAAAGATTTTTATACACAAATTTATACGAATGTCTAAATCTTTTATAGACATATGGAAGGCTCAGGATAATATTCTATTGCTATGTTATCAAAATCTTATTCCATCGACCTCGGCTGTATTTAATTACAAAACAAGAATAACAGGGGAATATTTTATTGTTAGTGGACGCAAATTTTGGTCCATACATCTATGGAATGCTAGAATTCATCTGACTTCTTCAATATTCACGACAAAGATAATTTATCTAATGATTTAATAAAAATTCATCGAAAACTCATATTATCATAGCTTTCTCACATCATGCAGAGTGGAACAACCAAGAGAATGGTTTCCAACTCTTAACAATTGCAATGCCCAACATTTAAATGAGCATTTGAAAAGCTGAACATCTCAATGCATAATTCTGAATAGAGGTTTGATAGATCTGAATTCATATAGATGGCCACACTTCACCGTTCTATGTTTATCGGATCACGTTTGATTTTTTTTTTTAAAGGTGATGACGATCTAAGTTCATCGATGCACCCCATCAGAAGGGGTATAGAGGTAGTCCCAATCAGGATCTTTTCCTCTTTAATCTTCCATTTTTGGCGTCATCGAAAGAACATCTGAAGCAGTGGTTGGTAGACACAAATTAGTAAGAGAGGCGGCTCGGGTGGGATAACAAACAAAATTACCATCTCTGACACTTTAGGAACCCTAAAAAAAGTCTTAGCCGGTATTCACCACAGTTTATAAAGTTCTGCTCCTTTCCTCCTCCAACTTCAGCATCATCAAATGAACCAGGGGTCAGGAAAAACTTGGTGAAATCCAACATGCGACAAAATCGATGGGTGTGATTTTTTTTCAAGGTCCCTTAAAGCACCACATTAGAACAAGCCTTTGACGGTACACTCCATGTTTTAATAGGAATTTGATGGAACAATAATAACATGTTGATGGTGATGAAGAATTGAATTCATATAGGCGGCGGCCTCGGGTGGTATATATTTGTATAGGGCCCTAGAACCCGGACCACCTCTTCCCACGGGGCAGAGAACAGCGTTGCACCCCCACTGCACCTCTCTAGAGGTAGGATGGTCCCGATGATGCTGATGATGGCTAAGATGAAGAGAGTTCCCGTCAGGACCAAGCGGCCTATCCGGCTAGCCCTGGACCAGGGGATGGTCTTAGAGTACTGCCTGACCCATTTCAGCATAGGCTGGGTCTCGCTGTAAGGAGAAAATCATGGATAGCGATTAGGATTGAAAAAGGCAATATATTTTCTTTACAAAAGACAGAGGTTTACGAAAGAGCAGCAACTGCGAGTCTGAAAACAAGCACAATGAAACCTGTCTATAAAGACTATTCAAGGGAGACAAGAAAAGTGGTCATTATGAGTAGATAACCTTTTATGGACAGGTTTGAATAATGAATGCATTAATGGGGACAACAATTCAGCTGTTACAAGCACCACATTTGAAGGAAGAAATGACTGCCATGGGACCAGGGGCCCACTCCATAGAGGTATTTTTCCTTAGATACGAATGACTCTACAAACAACTTTATTCACTACTTTATGTGATAAATGATATCCCTGTGTAGCTGACTTAGTGCCTCATTGTTCCAGTTCCAGTGGGGGCGGCGTGGTCTAGTGGTTACGACTCTCACCTTTCAATCAGAGGGACGTGGGTTTTAATCTCAGTCATGGCGTGTTTTCCTTCAGCAAGAAATTTACCCGCATTGTGCTGCACTCCACCCAGGTGAGGTGAATGGGTACCCGGTAGGATTTATTCCTAGAATGCTTTAGCGCCTATATGGCGGC
Organism: Lytechinus pictus; assembly: GCF_037042905.1. Classification (NCBI taxonomy): domain Eukaryota; kingdom Metazoa; phylum Echinodermata; class Echinoidea; order Temnopleuroida; family Toxopneustidae; genus Lytechinus; species Lytechinus pictus. The sequence goes on along the minus strand of NC_087263.1, from coordinate 12,281,969 downwards.
TTAGCTACAGCTAGGGTAATAATATGATACCAAGTATCAAGCGTAGCAGAGTATACGCAATTATAGTAGCTGCGCTATATAAATGGACCATATCATTTATTATTATTATTCTGAATTAAGCCATGCATAACTTTACAAACAGCTTCACGAAACACCAACCTGGGTTGAGTGTGGCACAATATGAATGAATTTCTTGCTGAAGGGTATTTACGCAACATCTTACCTGTTCTTCTCGTTGTCGTCCTCCTCTTCGTCCTCCGCTGCTTCCATGATCTCTTCCAGATTCTCGCACAGCACCCTCTGTTGGTCCCGAAGATCATCCAACTCCTGGGAGATCTGAGACCGTACACCTTGTTCAAATCTGTGATGGACGAAATAGATTACTCAACATCTTGAAATACTGATCCCAAATGAATACGAGAAAAACTATATGGTTTCTTGACTGCACAGTCGAAATCTATGTCTCTGCCAGGGCCAGACCACAAATATATTTACAAACTTAAATTTTAACATTTTTATAGAATGCCTTCTTCATCTTTGACCTTATTACCTGAAAAATCAGATCATCATCGGTTCAGTACGCAAAAATGAACCAATTCTGGAGTTGACCCCAAAATCTGATCAGATTATTGCCACACCAATATGCATACTAACGAAGTTTGAACTTGATACATCGATCAGTTCTTCAGTTATTGTGAGAACAAGGTATTTAAATGTATAAATTGATTTATGTGACCTTTGACCTCATGACCCCAAAATATAATCTGACCATTGTCACTCCTCCTATATGCATACTTGAATCAAGGCTGAAATTGATCTGTTAATAAACCTGTTCTTCGGTTATCGTGACACAAGGTATTCCAATGTATACAATGAATGCTGTGACCTTTGACCTCATGACCCCCAAATACAATCTGATCATTGTCACTCCCATATGCATTCTAATCAAGACTTTTAATAAGCTGATAAATCGATCAGTTCTTCAGTTATCAGGAGAACATATATATTGCAATGTATACAATGACCTCCGTGACCTTTGACCTTATGACCCCAAATTCCAATCAGATCACCGTCCTTCCAATATGCCTACATGAACCAAGAATAAACATGATCCATCAGTCAATTCTTCAATTTTCAGAACAAAGTACTTTAATATATACAATGACCAGTGTACACTTTGACCTAAAGATACCAAAATATAGTTACACCATTGTCACTCCTCCATACTTGAAACAAGTGTGAAGTTGAGACATCAAACATTTCTTCAGTTAGCAGGAGAACAAGGGATTTTAATATACATTTATACTGCGTCCTCTGACCTCATGACCCCAAAATCTCATCAGATCCTTATCACTGCTATATACATATTTTATATTGAGAAATAAGACAGTTTAGTTATCAAAGAATAAAAAAGGAAAGGTGGAATTGAAACAAAGATGATTACCCCTGCTGGTAAATCTCCTCTTCAGTTTTCGATCTCTCACTGTTATTCTTCCTGTCTCCGTCCTCCCTGATAACGACCGGAGTAGAGGAGAGTAAAGGTGATTTCAACGTCGGTGACGAAGCCGGCGGGGTCAACGGCTTGATGGGAGAGAGTTGCGGCAGCTCGGGACTGTGGCTGCCACCAGAGAGGGATATACTGCAAAGACAGAGAAATTGGATTTGAAAGTGAAATCTAGCATTCTAGCACTTTTATGAGCATCGAAGACAATGTCAATGACAGTGATGATACATGTAGCAGTGGTGGTGTTGGTGTTAGTGGTATGGTGATTATGATGATTATAATGATGATTATGATGATAATGATGATGATGATAATGATGGTGAAGATGTTGATGATGATGATGTTGACAATGGTGATGAAGATAATGATGGTGATGATGATGGTGATGACGATTATAATGATGATGATGTTGGTGGTGGTGGTGATGATAAACAAGATGAAGATGATGGCGATGTTGATGATGATAATGAAAATGGCAGTGATGAAAAATGCTGATGGTGGTGATGACGATGATGATGAAGAAGATGATGATGATAATGGTGGTGGTGGCGATGTTGATGATAACTATGACGATGATAATGAAGATGGTAGTGAAAATAAAAACTTTGTTAGTGGTGATGACAAGGATGATGATGATGACTATGATGATGATGATGATGAAATGGTAGTGATGATAAAAAATAGATATCTTTACCTTAGTTTTTTCTTGTTGACCTCTGAGAATCTCGGGCTGTCCTGTTTCTCACTCTCACCCTCTTTACATGTCTCTAAACTACCCCTCCCAGCTAATGGACTAGTCAAAGACCTGTCAACCAGAGCAGCATTGGCCAATGAGGCGAACCGGTTTCGCCCATCCTAATGAATATTCAAAGGGAAAAGAGAGAGAGAGGGGAATAAATAAAGGGGGGTAAGAAATGAGGTACATGCCTTATAGAAAACATTAAATTCTTCAGCCCCCCCCCCCACAAAAAACAATCATATACTTGAGACAAATGCAAGTACAGGAATATATACAGTGCCTAAACAGCTTAATATCAGCATCAATCAATCATTCATTTTAATGGGCTAAACATTAAAAAGTTGCAAATGTCCACAGCTTGAATTTGAAATAACACATTTATCACATAAAAGGAGAGATGAAGTCTGTTTTGAATATTAATGAAACGTAACCACATAAATGCCCAATGCTTGATAATGAACATGTTACTGAGTGAAATATGCATGAACACGATTGCTGATTTATGTGAGTTTCATCCACACATCCCAAGTCATGGTTTGAAATAATTCCTGCACATTACATTATACATAATAAATATTAAAGGTCAAGTCCACCCCAGGAAAATGCTGACTTGAATAAATAGAGAAAAATCAAACTAGCATAGTGCTGAAAATTTAATCAAAATCGGATGTAAAATAAGAAAGTTATGACATGTTAAAGTTTTGCTTATTTTTCACAAAGCATTGATATGCACAACTAGGTCAGTCGATGATGTCCATCACTCACTATTTCTTAAATTGTTTTTTATTGTTTTAATTATACAATATTTCATTTTTTATAGATTTGACAATGAGGACCAACTTGACTAAACCATATAGTATTAAACAATGCTAATTCCACATGTTCAGGGAGGAATTAATCGTTGTATCACTTGGCAATGAGGAGAAAATTGGAATATTTCATATAATAAAATACAAAAGAAATAGTGAGTGGATGACGTCATAGTCTCCTCATTTGCATACCAGCCAGGATGTGCATATAACTGTTTTGTGAAATTAAGCAAAACTTTATAATATCATAATTTTCTTATTTTACATCCGATTTTGATGAAATTTTCAGTGTTATGTTTGTTGGATTTTTCTCTTTTTATTCAAATCAACTCTTTGTTGGGGTGGACTTGTCCTTTAAATCAATATCACATTGACAGACTTTACAACACTGGGGGCAGTTTGTTCGTATTAAAGTTAAGAGTGACATTAAGAACGACTGGTAATGGTAAGAGATGGATAGCAAATATGAAAGAATTACACCGATTGGTTACTGATCAGTGTTTTGAAACAAATGCGCATGCAACAATGATCCTGATTCGTCATCGCTATTCAGCAATTGATTGAAAACCTTTGTGTACACAGTGCATCCCTGAACAATAGAAAACACAATTCCTGGGGAGTGTTTCATCAACATTTTCATCCGACAAGTTGTCAGATCTGACATCTTTCTCTGATGTTGATTGGCTGAGAGGTACTGTTACTATGGTAACTGTCAGATAAAATTGGACTTGTCGGATAAAACGTCCGACAAGTCCTTTCATGAAACGCTTCCCTGGTAATAGGTTTTCAAAAGTTATCAAAGGATTCATGTTATTTTGATTATGTAATCATAAAATCTAGATTTTCTTCTTTAATATGAAACCGCATATGAAAGGCTCATGCATGCATGAGCAAGAAGAGGAGTTTGAAATTTCCACGTCAAAGCCAAATTTCGCAGAAAAATTGGTCACGATTTTAAACGCTTGTTCAGAAATCATCCACGTGTGACAGCTCCTGATGGCTAATTTCGCATAAAACTATTTTTTTTGCAACACATTCACATATATTTATTCACCCAGCACTTGTATCAAACAGATTTCATTATTCAAAATGCTTAAAATTAACGCTATTGCAATTTATGACTGAAATCAAATCACATAGCAGTGTAGAGCGTGAGGCGCGCTTAAACATAAACACTAAACACAAACAAAAACATATAAAACATGTGACAATGTGATTTAGAGCGGAAAACAGAAATATTGATTGGTGAAAAAACATCAATATCAATAAAGACAGTATCAAATTTACACATTTAGAAGTTTCAATTCATTACCTGGTTTAGAAAGAACCAGACATTTTTTTTATTGAACCTGAATTTCCTGAAAAAGAAATCAGGTTTTGAAAGCTTGCATCCTTATACTACTTACAGTTTATAATCTCAAGTCTTTTCTTATTACGCCTAAACTTAGATGACATTGCAGAAAGCACACTCTCGTGAAAAACAAACAAAGATTGAAAAAAGGTACACGTATAAAAAGTGATGATTATTACATTACACTTAACCACTTCCAAAAGTGGCATCACCTTCCAAAATATAGAAAAAAACAGAAAAGAAAATATATATGATAGATAAGGCATGCACATTCTTAATTCAAAGAATTATACTAATCATATTTTTTTCAAAAAATCTTCAAATAAATTCATCCAGATGGCATGCTTTCAAAATATTTTTTATAAATCCAGCTTGAAAACACATGCACATGACCATCATGCCACGAGGTACACTTACCCCCTGGAAAAATGGAATGGTCTTAAGACTGACAGCCAAGGGCACACTTTGTGCACGATTGTGATTCTTTGCCAAGGACTGTTCCATTCGGTTTCAGGGGAAAATAGTTCAGTGTATTTTGTCAATATTGTCAGTTTTATTCATCATATTAATTGAGTCATACAACACAGCATAAAACAGAATAGAGGCCCTTCCCCCCATTCAATTTTAATTTTGGTGTGTACACAAATGTTCTTTTGTTTATAAAAAAAAAAACTCTTAAGTGAAATTTTTAGTCATATTTCAGTCTTTCTGAAACACATCCCTGATAAAAGAATCTCAATTCACCAGCCTTATATTCCAATCTTAAGGCTTGGTCCCACTGCACTAAGGGATGCAGAGAGGATGTAAAACGGAAAAGAATCTTGCCATCCGTTGGAAAACGTTATGTACATGTACTCTTTGCATACACGTTTCATACGCTCTAAATACTTCGAGCATCCGTCCACTGTGATTTCATTGTTCGCCCATTTTGTTCAATGTCTGGAGCGGATCAAAACGGATGGAGCCACCCCAAAATTTTGCTTGTCCGGTGTATCCGTTATGAACACGTTTTGTGTCCGTCGGTCAGTGGGACCAGGCCTTTATATGAAAGTTTATGATCAATGTGCGATTAATTTCAGCTCAGTATATTTCACTAGAAAAAAACATGGAAGGTTTTACACCCCTTAATGGTATGAAGTTCTTTTGTGGATTTGAGTAGTCTATATGTACACATTAGGATTTGATAATTTAAAAGTGAAATACTCACAGATGCACCAGCAGATGTTCCAAAGCCCAACACAGCTGCTACACTGGCTCTACGCTTAGACTAAAGAAAAATAAGACGGGAAAATAAAGTGAAAATGCAATAACAGTCAGAACATGGACCTATAGGTCCATGGTCAGAATAAATGAGAATTATCATTTTGTGATAACTTGAAGCAAAGTGAAGTTACACATGAATTAACAAACAACTAAGTAGTGAGTGTCAGATACAGGAAGGAAAAGCATTATGGGTAATTCCATGCTAAAAAAATCAACTATTTTCACAACATTGTTCAACCTGCTGTCCAAACAAACAAGGGACTTCAATTTGTTTTGTGGTAATAATGAAGTACTAGTGGGAAGTCATGTGAAAAAATAACAACCAACAGAAGTATGCCATCCATGGGAGAATAATACCTCGGTTACATTTGCTCTACGGCGGCCGTACGGCGAGTCGAAAGCAGCCGTTTGAACATTTTTGTACCAGTTACATATAGGTGGTTTGAATAAAAATGAATAAAACGGCTGTTTTCGACTTGCCGTAGAGCAAATGTGATCGAGGTATTAGAGGTGAAAATGTTGTGTGTCGTACAGGGCATTTCTGATTTGCGTACGATACACATGTTCACCTTGAACTCCCCCATAATGAAATTTTTTTTTTGGTTGTCAGTTTTTCATGTGAGTACCCACTATAACTTTATCAATGACAAAAAAAGTAATTTATTGCTCAAGGCATTCAGCTGAGAGACTAGAATTCGTTTTCGAAATGTCCCGTACGACACGTATGGAATTGCCTTTTAAGAGCCCAAGGAAATCCCCATTCACGGCCATGTTCAAGCTTATCCAATGTAGCAGAATTAGGCAGTAGCTTCTGAAAAGCAGCTTCCAAAAATGAAATGCACTTTTGCCTGGTCAGATATGATGCCTCCAAAGACATCTTTACAAAAAATTATAACTGTATTTTCAATAGCCTTGACTAAATTTTGATCAACAAATGGTTGTTAAAAAAAATATTAATCTCAATTTTGGAAACTTCAGCTGATAAAAGTGGTTTAAAAGTCTAATCCGTTGGCTATACCTCAGTCGCTTAAAAATTTATTCAATAATTCTAAAAATGTACATTCTTTTGAGAGAGTTTGAATATTTATAATCTTTTTTTTTCCTACGTCAGAAGATGTTATTTTTTAACCATGATCACACACAACTTGTATGATGAATGATCAATTCATTTTGGTGCATGTGACTTTGCAACTCAATGCAAGTTTAAAGGAGAATGAAACCCTTGAAACCAGCTGAATCCATATCAAAGAGAAAAATCAAAGAAACATATTGTTGAAAGTTTGAGGAAGATTGAATGAATAATATGAAAGTTATGAGCATTTGAATATTGAGATCACTAATGCCATGTAGATCCTCCCATTGGCAATGCGACCAATATCTGTGATGTCACACACATACAACTCCCTCATTACTTTAGTACTTCTATCACTTATATATTCACTTTTATAGAGTCTATCACAAGGTGAGGTGTTCTCTTTATGAGAACAGAGGTTTCACAACATTATATCATTGATGAATCATTTGTCATATGATGAGAATGAGAATGAGCAAAAAGAGATGTTTTGGGGTATATTTTCAGTGTCTAAAAGGGGAGAGTTGTTCATCTGTGACATCATAGATCTTGGTCGCATTGCCAATGGGAGGATCTCCATAGCATTAGTGATCTCGACATTCAAATGCTCATAACTCTTCTATTGCTAGTCGTATTTTACTCAAACTTTTGTTGATCTTATTCTTTGATTTTTTTGCTTTCACAAAAGCTAACTTGCTCCAAGAGTTTCATTCTCCTTTAAAGGTCTATGAGAAAACACGAAAGGATAACCATATACATGTACTTTCTCAACAGAGAGCGATCTTGGGTTTACAAAGACACTGTTCCCATCTACCTTCATGAATCTAATTTATTGTGGTAACCAGTTCAACATGTCATGGGAATGCTGGAACCGATCTCATAAAGTGGTTTTCCAAACTAGTTTGGAAAGCCACCTCAAAATCAAGACTAATTTGCATGGTTAAACCAAAACCACTTTGCATGGTTAAACTGGTAGGTGAGGACACGACTGTTCTTCAAGTTTCCTTGAAGTTACAATAAAGGCAGATTTACAATACTTGTAAATCTCAACGAAACGGGCTCCTGGTCTAAAAACACTGCTTTGACTTTGGTACAAAATATTCAACTACAGCAAGGCTGACTTACAGTATATGCGAATTTCCCTGTCATTGCATTTCTACAAGTCTAGCTAGTCCTGCCGATAGAAAACTTTAACATCTATTCTGTTGGCAGCTATCTATGATTTGCCTACTTTTAATTTGACTGCATTTAATGAGAGCACTTGAAAAGTTTAATGGCAAAATGTATAATTTACTATTATTGAGTAGACCAACCAATGAGGTAGAGCAGGGTACAATGTCAAAAGGTTGTTAAAATTTTTAAGCATGTTGTTTAAGACCATCATTGCAACAAATATTGCTTAAAGTTTTAAACAAGTTGTTTACAGTTTCAACAAGTTGTTAAAAGTTTAAAACAGGTTGTTTAAAATATAAAATAAGCTGTTCAAAAAGTTCAAACAATTCCAATAAATTCTGAACACTTGTTTCAAAGTTTAAACAACTTGTTAGAGGGACAGGCTTTTATTGCATAAACAATTAAAAGTATTCTTTCAAGGGGCTGTTACACCTAAACATTATAATCAATGCTTGCCATAATATGGAAAGCCATTTTAACATATTTCATTTGTTTATTTCCTATGTTTAAGGAATGCCATTTTACCAAATGGTTTTATTTTTTGATTAGCAATGTTTGCCATTATACTCGTGGAAAGCCATTTTACCAAATGATTTTATTTCCTGATTTCAATTGTTTGCCGATATAGTTATGGAAAGCCATCATATAACAAATGAAAATATTTCTTGATTTCCAACGTTTACCAAAATACTTATGGAAAGCCAAAATACCAAGTTAATTCATTTCATGATTTTCTATATTTGTCGATATATTCATGGAAAGTCATTTTACCAACTGATTGTATTTTTGTTAATACCATCATTTGCCAATACAATATGAAAAAAGCCAGTTTACCAGATGATTTGACCAAATTCCTAGGATATTATTACTTCTTTGTAGGACCAGCGCAAGCCTATTACTATCAGTGGGAATCTGGTGGGTGTTTCATAAAGTTGTAAGTTACAAGCAAATTTAAGAATGACTGGTGATTCTTTCTTGTGGTATTAGAATGATGTACACCAAATTGTCATTGATGTTAATTTAGTGCCTTAGAAAGGATCACCAGTTGTTTATAAAGTCACTCATAACTTACAAACAGCTTTATGGAACACCACCTGGCCTCCCTGGATCCATATATAAGAGATGTAGCCTAATGTTCAGTACAGATCTTTGCAAAATTTTGAATCTATAAAAAGACATTTTTGTCTTATTACTAACAATTTTGCAGTTAATTTGAGGATCCTACATTTTATATTAAAACAGCAAGCTCTCTTTTTCTATGACTCTATGCTAGCTTCAATATCACAAAAAAAAAAAAATTTAATTCAATATTATGTAGCATTGATGTTATTACATCATTAAAGAGTGTTAAAAGCATGAACTACTTTTATTATACAAATATTGCACATAAATTGACAAGGGGTGAGTCACACTTTTAGCAAAATCAGAGTGCAAATGAAATTCACTTCCAATTCAAAACTGTTTTTGGATTAGGTGCATTTTTAACTTTTTTACAATCAACTTTTATGAGAAAACATTCAAATTTCATCACTACAAACCAACTTTGCAAGCTTAAATGACATCAGGGCACAAGTGACAAAAACTTTTGCGATTGATCAGAGTGCTGATTTCTGTGATTGATTACATTGATAACAATGTGCAATCAAGCATACACATCGATTGTACGATTAATCGCTAAGCCTTGTGTTTCTGGACCCGTCTTACAAAGAGTTACAATTGATCCAATCGATCATAACTACGGAAAGCCAGCAACGTCAACATCTAAAGTACCCGTTTCTTCAAAATATTTTCTAGATATGATATGATGTATATTGATACATTCACTGTTTTCTTGACAATTCAGTATGCTTCTCTTTGTTTTCAAAGGACAGTGTGCAAATTTACTAAAGAAAAAAATGATGATGTTGATGGATTTCCATATAGTTGAGGTTGATCGTATCGATCGTAACTCTTTGTAAGACTGGGCCTTGGCCTCAGTATGAGCACTCTCTCAAAATTCACATCAATGAAAACGAGATACCGTTATAATATTATTACCATAAAATATGTCATTTCATTCATTCAAACAATCAATAAAATAATAAATACATCAAAAGTAAACTTGGTACTTCTTTTCCAAACTACCCAGCTCTGAAAAAACTCTTTCTTTTATTTCATATGAAGAGGTTAATCTACTAGGCTCAGGAAATAAAAATATTCTCTTCGTTTTAAAAATACTTGGCAGTCAATATGTTGCTTAAACCCCTTTCGTAGAATTTATTGACATATAAAACATGCATGCTTAATATTCATATTTCTCAGCAATCACATTTTATTCTATTCCCATTTTTGTTCTACGAAGTTTTATGAGGTTAAACTTTACTTCTTGAAAGTTTTTATTTTGGATATTTATCAAAGACATAAGAAGGATTCAACCACATGTAGTAGAAAATGGAAGCTAATATTTTCTGGAACACGGGAAGAAGATATATAACATGGACAATGGGTTATAAAAACCGTTCATAACAATTCAATGATTAAAAATAAATTCATGCATGAAGCAACAGTTGATGTGTTTTGGTATAACGTTCATATCTACAATGTACTTTTTTTTTTCTTTTGCACAAAATGGTTGCAACATAAATGTATATCATGTATCTAATGCAAATGAAAAAGAAACCTAGATGCAATATACAGATACAGGTCGTGTAACAAACAAATTTTGAACTAACATTATTTTGACTGCACGTACATGTACAAATCATTATGTATGAAAAAAAGAGAGAAAATGACGCGAAAGGGATGTGAATTAGCATGAGATGCATCAAACATTGTGACGTTTAAAGTGGAAAAAATATCTAAAATGCATTTGGATATAAAAAAGTTTTGAAGAACAGAACATTCTAAAGGTTCTAAAAAGGTTAATATTGTATCACATTATTCAAGAGAATTTTAACACACTACTTGATTATTTAACAGAGTTCTTTCAATTCACTGTTTGAAAAGAGAAATCAATATCTGTAATCCTTTATAACAGCACAGATTACCATTCTCTTTATATCAAGAGGACATGTATGTACCGCTGTAAATAAAATTATGATTATTTTCAATAAAAATAACACAAATCAATAAAAAGTACAAATAAATTGAGAAACAACATATCCAAATCTGTCAATGGTTGGGAATCGATATGAGACTGATACATGTAAAACCAGGCACTTTGTCTTTAAAAAAAAAACGAGAAATGGACAATTATTACAATTTTTTTGGTTTGATATTCATTAATATTTGCTTATATTATAGCTATATAAGCAAGAGAGCCCACGTACAAAAGCATCAATTACAGCCGAGATTCTTGCATTTTAAATTGATGTTTGAATATTAATTTCTCTCTCATTCGCAGGCCTTAAATTTTGATATTCTTAGGGCATGGCCACCGCAGCACTCGTGTCCATTGGCAAGGCGTTTATCTACATTTGCCACTCTCCACCCAGGAAGCCGTTTCATGCAGCTGTTCATATTCAAGTTAAGATTGACTTTAAGAATGACTGGTGATCCTTTCTTGTGATAAATGATATGTTTATTGGTGATTATTAAGCACGTAGAAAGGATCACCAATCATTTTTTAGAGTCGCTCTTAACTTACGAACAGCTTTATGAAACATCCATCTGATGAAGTATAATGGATACGCAGTAGAAAGAAATTCCTTGAATGCTTGACCGCCCAATAAAAGTAGCATCGGAAAAAATAGTATCCAGCACTACAAACACTATATAAATGTTGAATATTATTATTGTTATTACTGTATCAGATACGATTGGGCATGTTTCTATATCACGCAACAAATGGAGAAAGGACAAGTAGTATAAATAAATTTGGTAGAGTTCCAATTGATATATCAATTGTAGATTAGCAGCAGAAATTGGCAATTGATTGCAAATATTTTATTGCAACACCCCCTGAGTCATACTTCAATCTTTGTGAAACACCCTCCTGGGCCCATCTTACAAAGATTAACAACTGATCCAATCAATCGTAACTCTATGGAAATCCATCAGTGTCATAATTTTCCTACAAAAAATCTGCACTATGTCCTATGTTTAAAAAAAAGAGAGAAGCACAGTGAACTTTCAAGAAAACAATGAATGCATAAATAGGCCTACATGTATGCATCATCGTTAGAAAATATTTTGAACAAACATGTATAATAGATGTTGACGTTGCCGGCCTTCCATCGTTGTGATTGATAAGATCAATCGCAACTCTTTGCAAGACGGAGACGGGGCCCAGATCTATTTTAACACATGTAAGGTAGACAAGTGCCTGGTTTTACAAGACTGAAGTAGTTAGTTAGTATGTGGCCTACCTCATCTGATTCGTTGATGATATCTGAGATGGAAGGGGTCTTTCGCATGAGTTTTTGACGCACGATGCCATGCAAGGATTGCTGACGAACGAACAGGAGTTGATGGACAAAAAACGTTATGACATGTTCATGGGATGATAACAAAATATACAAATCTACATGTTTGGCTATGTAACTAACGGTCAGAGGTCGAAGGTCAAAAGGTTAGAGTTAAAAATAAGGGGTCATTCAAGTTGAGATAGGAATAAAGTGTACATGTAGAAAAATGACTTGAGGGTGTAAGAGAGAGGGGCAAGGGAGAGAGAGAGAGAGAAAGGGGGGGGGCAAGATGGGAGGGAGAGAAAGAGGAGGAAGAGAAGGAGAGTGAGGATGATACACACAAAGAAAGAAAGAAAGAAAGAAAGAGAGAGAGAAAGGGAGTGAAAGAAAGAAAGAACACCATCAGAGAGAAATACAAAGAAAGAGAGGGAATTAGATATTTAAAAAGATGACACAAGAAATTCTTATGCAAAGGTAAAATAAGGGGTTACTGTGAAAAAGAAAAAAGAAATGTGTAAATGAGAAATACAAAAAATAAAGATGGGGAAAAGATAAACGATGAAGCTTAAAAGTGACATTGGCCAGGGAAGGAAAGGGGGAGGGAAGAATGGGAGCTAAAAACATATTAAACAATAAATACAACATAAAAATGGAACTATATACATGTACACATTCATGCCTAACTGCATGTGTACAATCAAATGGAGGCGAGATAAAAATCATCATTTGATAGACTATGGAAATTCGAAAAATAAATTAATAGGGAAAGAAAATCTGACCATGCTATTAATATATGTAAAACATATACTCAGTCATGCATAACAGTACATGTAGCTTGAAGACTTGAAAACATGGTGTATTTAAGAAAAATTATGCATTTTTCTTAGACTTTCAAATCCTAGATTATTTTTTGAATATCTGGTAGTCGTAGATGTACTTTGCTGTGTTACAATGTACATCAATTGTATAATTTATAGCTTGTCTGTGTGGGCATCAAATTCATTTTAATTTGGAAGGAATTATTTAACGAACAATTTCACTTTCTCCCTTTTTTTCCTTTCTCTTAAGTCCTACTGTACAATGGGAATTAATGTAAAACACACATAAACTTACAATTTAAATTAAATCTTTCTTTAAATCTTTTTTAAATAATCCATCATACACGTCCATTGTAAAGAAAAGGAGTAACAGAATTAGACCCCCCCAAAAAAAAAAATATATATATATATTATTGGATAAGATATTGATAGAATAAGTAGGACTACAAATTAATAACCAATAAAAGAATATAAATTGTCCCTCATGCAAACCCTAACATACCGTGAAAAACTATACCAATAGCTTGTCAATAATCCCAAACACACATGTACAAGTATTATGAAATCATTTATCTCTTTTCATTATTCTAATGTTTTGAATTTGGTTGCAGTATGAAGTCACAAAAAACAAATATTATCTCTCCAAATGAATTCAATGAACGATAATAAATACATAGAAAGATGCATTTATAGAAGTAATGAAATTATATGACATGAAGTGATTGTACACAGTATAATAATTACATGTATGGTTGTATATCATATGAAATAGATATATTGTTATGAAGTTTATACAATTTGATGTTTGAACTGAAATGTAACATGTCTATAATCCTATAAAATTTAACAGCCTCACTCGTTTACTTTATATACACGTACTATTAAAGAATCAAAATTTGAATTTAATCACATCACGTTAACCTTCAATCCCAAAAGTAGCCTTATTATCGCACTTTATCTCAAATTTGTTTTCTCCGCTCAAGTCTTCTCAAGACAATCCTCGAAAAAGATCACGATAACATTTCGAACTCTTATTTTCAGTTCCCCAAAATGAATCTTTATCAACTATAGGAGGTTAGTGTAGTAGGTTCCACAGTACACCATGTATATATCTTGGACAAATTGTTGGTGTACCGTGAAACCTACAATACTCTTCTTCTTCACCATGGAAACCTTCAGAAGTTACAACTATAGGAGGTGTTGCAAGAAAATATTTGCAATCAATGGCAAAAATCTGATGTAATTTAACAATTGATAGATTAAAGGTATTGTTTAACTTTGTGAGCAGCCGATTTAAAAAATTCTCAAACCAAGATGAAACATGTGTACAAGTGCATGTATTAGAACTAATAAACCCTGAAAACAACCATTATTGAGAATGAAAAGCTAAAACTACAAGGCAAACGCCGATTTTGTAAATAGGCGTCTTATAGACGCCTAAATAGTATACAGTATGGGATGAAATTAAGATGGTGTTTTCGGTTACTTTATATTTCAATTTTTGAAGCACTAAATAATGATTTTCGAACGCAATTTTTTCTGGGCTTCATTTTTGTAACATATCACAGACACAGGTGACAAGTGTGACCTTCTAGCTCAGATTTTTTTAAAGTCAAACCAATGTTAACCAATCACTTTAATTTCATCTGTAAAAAAAAAGTATACTCTTGTTTGCAAAAAAAGCAAATCAGAAAGCGATTGGAAATTTGTTATCAATCGCGTGACAAATGATTGACTTGGAGACCCCAGTAGTCTTGAAATTGACTGTAGGTTTCTTGCAACACCTCTTAGATGAAAAATAACTTTGATTGACATACAAATGATACATCTGTAGAGACAAAAGACGAGTCTAAAGCATGAAAAAATAACCCTCTAGAACCCTATGGGATGAATGAACATATAAAAATATCTTCTTTCCAACTTCCCAGGGAATTTGCATGCTAACAGAAGCTTAATAATATTTGTAATGATTAAAAGACATGTACATGTTCGTGATCGCCATATGGTCTCTTTTTAATGGAATATAACATATGTTTTTGATGAGAAAAAAACCCCGTAGCACCATATGAGGTCAACGTCCCAATAAAAATGCATGCTTTATAGAAAAAGCTCAAATGTATTTCATAATGATAAAAATTCTGCCCCACGCAGAACAAAAAATACATACTTGATCACCACATGGTCTCTATTGAAGCAAAGAAGTGTTGAGAATGGAGGATAAGGATTTTCAATATCGTTCAGGATCAGTGCCGTAGGGCATATTGATGGGGGGGGGCAACAAGATTATCTAAAGAAGACATATTTTTGTCGCCTCAATATTGAATAATAGAGGGGTAGCATACTGTTACTTTATCTTGAATTTTTTTTCATTCTTCTTTCTTCTCTCATTCTTTCCTTTTTCTTTTTCTTTCTTTTTCTTTTTCTTCATTTGATCACTGGTTCTCAAATCGCCATCTTTCAAATGTCCACCTCTATTTTTAATCAGGATTAACGCAAATGAGTGACGTATTATGTATTAGGAAATGCCCAAACCTGCTACATACATGTACAGTACCAGTCACAATTCTTAGAATCCCTATTACCTGTTTCAACCAGAGAACAATACATTGTAGATTAATCCGCTGAAGTTATTGTTCTCTGGTTAAAAAAGGTAATAGGGAGTCAAAGGACTGTGACTGGTAGTGTATGATTACTGAAACTCCAACATAATTTTATGCAGGATTGAGCTACAGTCAACTTGAGTCAATAAATACCTGATTAAGAAACTAGGTTAAAATCTACCAAATGAATGGAGAATATTGAATATTGTTAGTAGACCCAAACCAAAGCACAGCATTACACTGCATAAGAAGTTCATTCTAGCAAGTTAAAGGTATTTTTTATAAAAATCCCATTAAAACACGGTAAAACAAAGAGAGGATGTTCTATGTGTATATATGCTGTATTAATTCACACCAACAATTACTAGTATATGCCAAACGATGTTAATGAATTACAAAAAAAAAAATTAATAATTATCTATGAACATGTAGCCCGGTTACACAGAATAGAGTGCAGTACACTATATCAACATAGCCTACGTCCATCTAACATCACTATCAAAAAGCTTCTACATGGCCAAAATTAAAATTAATTTAATAAACGATTACAAAGATGGAAATTTCATTAATTCAGAGAAGCATTAGAATCCTTTTGATTTATATATTTTGCTAAGGGCTTCTTGTACCAACATGATAAACTGGAATGTGGATCGTGTTATGAATATTTGAAGATGATACTACTCTTGAAGCCCAAGTAAGAGTGGGGTGGTTTTCACTTACCTTCATTGCTGGACTGGTTAACGTGGATGATCTTCGTAATCTACTAACCGAGTCTGTATCTGAGAGAAATGGAGAAAAACATAAAATCCTCAGTCAGACTTCCTCCTGAAGGCGGCAAAACATTCTTGTTGAAGCGTCGAGTTTTGGGTGGTCCTTTCAAGGCCAAACATTTTAAACGCATCACAAAATTATAAAGCACCTTTAAAATGTTATAATCAATTTTCTGTCAACAAAATTAATAAAAGGAACCTAAAAATAAGTGAATTCAATTCACCTCTAACCCTGAGGAATACACTTTTATTTCATTATATTCCATCACTTAAAAACAAAACAAGTGGAATGCCTCTGGCCGTCTCAACTGCATCACGCGATTCAATATAGCAGCAGTGCTGATTTTGAAAACTACTATAACTCGCACAAGATGTTCAGTGATACTTGGTTACTCGTATTTCCACGTTTTATGAATTAGACCAATACACTTATAGAGATATGATGGCAATTCAACAAATACCCCCAACGTGGCCAAAGTTCTTTGACCTTACATGACCTTTGACCTTGATCATGTGACCTGAAACTCGCACAGGATGTTCAGTGATACTTGATTACTCTTATGTCCAAGTTTTATGAACTAGACCAACACACTTTCAAATTTATGGCTGTAATTCAACAAATACCCCAATTTGGCCAAAGTTCATTGACCCTAAATGACCTTTGACCTTGATCATGTGACCTGAAACTTGCACAGGATGTTCAGTAATACTTGATTACTATTATGTCCAAGTTTCATGAATCAGATCCATAAACTTTCAAAGTTATGATGGTAATTCAACAGATACCCCCAATTCGGCCAAAGTTCATTGACCCTAAATGACCTTTGACCTTGGTCATGTGTCGTGAAACTCATGCAGGATGTTCAGTGATACTTGATTGACCTTATGTATAAGTTTCATGAACTAGGTCCATATATTTTCTAATTTATGATGACATTTCAAAAACTTAACCTTAGGTTAAGATTTTGATGTTGATTCCCCAAACATGGTCTAAGTTCATTGACCCTAAATGACCTTTGACCTTGGTCATGTGACATGAAACTCAGGCAGGATGTTCAGTAATACTTGATTAACCTTATGGCCAAGTTTCATGAACTAGGTCCATATACTTTCTAAGTTATGCTGTCATTTCAAAAACTTAACCTCAGGTTAAGATTTGGTGTTGACGCCGCCGCCGCCGCCGTCGGAAAAGCGGCGCCTATAGTCTCACTCTGCTATGCAGGTGAGACAAAAATTATGTAGAATTATTATTAGCAGACCACTATGATATTGTAAATATGAGGGTATTTTGTTCCAGTTCAAAATTGTTTTCAATGTAATACATTGTTATAATATTCATAATTTATAAGGTGCCAATTATCGAGTACAATCAAACAAAACTTACCATCACTTGCAAAAGAAGTTCCTCTAAGTAAGATCTTGTTTTCATGTAGAACTCTCCTAAAATATGAAAAAGATTTTTTTTTTTAATACTTCCAATAAAACAGTGTGATTTTTCAAATATATTTTGTGGCATAAAACTTCAGATCTGCAAAACAGTTTGGAAAATGTATCAAGATTAGAAATAAGAGTATGATTTCAATATTTTATAGCATAAAACTTCTGCAATTAGACAACGACTTAAAAATGTATTATTTACAGCAAACATCAGTTTTCATATTCTATTGGTGCATTTTTGACAACTTGACAAGCTGTTTTCCTCTCTATTCTTTCTCCTTCTTGTAGATGTCACAGCTGAGTATAAAAAGAAATGGCCTAACTACAGACTATACGTTTTGAAGAAGTAAGTCTCCCTTTCTACAACTTTTATCTCAGTTCTGTAGCCCTCTCGAAAGAGGCTTCGTCACTTTAAGATTTTTCCCCCACAGGAATTTATACACAAGAAGGCGACGAAACAGTGGATTTTGTTGGGTTTTCTTGTTCAACGTGCAAATACGTTTGTGTTTGATTAATAATTATGAAATAAAGGTTCTTTCTTATTTTCTGGAATAAAAAGGGGGAAAAACCCAATAAGCAAGCAAAATATGCCAAACTGTAACTGAAGCACAGAAGATTGTGACTCACTTTGCTTCTGTGAGTTCGGATCTTTCTTTCTCAAGACTTCTCTTGATGTTCTCGACGTAGGTTACCATGATGTCGGAAGCTCTGCTCAATCTATCCTCCTACATCAGAAAAACAAAGCCCATTAACAATCAAAATTAAATGATGAGGAGTAAATATGATGTCATGGTATGTAAGCAAAATATTTGACGTCCAGATACACTGTACTTAAAGGTTTCCTTACATTTGGCATATTAATGCATTGTTCTATTCACAAATCTGGAGTTTGGGGTAATCATGTTCAAAAGATTATGATTATTTTGATGACATTGACGTTGGTGATGTCGATGATGATGACGTTGATTGATTGACTGATGATGATAATGGTGATGATGATGATGGTGATGACATGGTGATGATGATAATTTTGTTGACAGTATTACTGTATATTTACTACAATAAATACAAGGGGAATAAAGTAAACTTCAGAATTGATCGTAAGAAGAGTTAAAGTAGAACTATATTGAAAATCGTAAAAATGGAGAATCATATATCAAATTAAAGGAGAAAATAAGGAGAACACGATGGTGTAAATCATTTATCATGGAGACCGATGGAACTCAGTTAATTGATAGTTTAAAGTTCTCTCTCTGAATGCTTCAAACACGCAGAATTACGTCCGCGAAATTGGGGATTTTTTATGACGTCACTTTCTGTACGAGAGGCGTGATTGGCTCTCCAACGTGAAGCTCCACTT
Source organism: Lytechinus pictus (assembly GCF_037042905.1). Taxonomy (NCBI): domain Eukaryota; kingdom Metazoa; phylum Echinodermata; class Echinoidea; order Temnopleuroida; family Toxopneustidae; genus Lytechinus; species Lytechinus pictus. The sequence continues at coordinate 12,262,688 of NC_087263.1, read as the reverse complement.
GCATGCAAAACCTGTTGCGAGGGTACGTTTTCTCTACATTGTCACTGAATACTTCGATCCCGAAATGAAAGAAAACCCAGAAGTTTATCTAGATTTGGATTTTCAAATTGATGATTATGAAGATGAAGAGAATGATGATGAAGTTTCTAGCTCTCGAAAAACAAAGTGACGCCGATAGAGGTATACATTAGGGGAATTACGCCGGTGATTATGAGTCGGATAATTCAACTTGCATGCCGATTCGCTACCAACACATGCAGCTGATAGCTGCTCCGCGGGTCAAATCCATGAAAATGGATTCCATCACGACCACATCCAGACAGAGTCTCTTTCTTCTATTAACAACATAATGAGAATGAAAATAATGATATAACTGTACTTACAAACAAGTGAATATATCCGAACCTATATAGCTAGGCTGAAGGTAAATCAACTCAAGGAATAACAGCAGACGATATGCACCGACGATGAATTTCACGTGGCTGGGAGATATCTCATTATTTTGACTAAATTACGAAACTCGGAGAATAAGTATTCTAATTCTACATAAAAATTAAGTAACACCTGGTACTATATTTTTTGAATTACGATAAAACCTTTTTGAAGCAAAGAAAATGAGGTGAATTAAAATTAGATATAAAAGATCATCCGCCTAGCTCGCATTCGATTGTAAACAATCAGCAAGGCGAGCACATAGAGTTGGATAAAGCGTAGCTTTATCCAACTCTATGGGCGAGCAAGCCACTGAACTGAAAATACGTATTTTCAGTTCAGTGGAGCAAGCTGGCCATGTGCTTTTGATTGTTTGTTTACAATCGCATGCGGCTAAGTGGATGATCCTTTATATCTTATTTTAATTTACCTCAATTTCTTTGCTTCAAAAATATTTTATCGTAATTCAAAAAATAGTACCAGGTGTTACTTAATTTTTATGTAAAATACTAATTCTCCGAGTTTCGTAATTTAGTCAAAATAATGAGATATACATTTTATCTAACAGAACGAGTGACAATCTATTCCAGCCACGTGAAATTCATCGTCGGTGCATATCGTCTGCTGCTATTCCTTGAGTTGATTTACCTTCAGCCTAGGTTCGGATATATATTCACTTATTTGTAAGTACAGTTATTTTATTATTTTCCTTCTCATTACGTTGTTGATAGAGGAAAGAGACTCTGTCTGGATGTGGTCATGCTGCATGGAATTCATTTTCATGGATTTGACCCGCGGTGCAGCTAGCAGCTGCATGCGTTGGTAGCGAATCGGCTTGCAAGTTGAATTGTCCTACTCATCATCACCGCCGTAATTCCCTTAATTTACCACCATCCACGTCACTTTGTTTTTCTAGAGTTAGAAACTTTATCATCATTCTCTTCATCTGCATAATCATCAATTTGAAAATCCAAATCTAGATAAACTTCTGGGTTTTCTTTCATTTCATGATCGAAGTATTCAGTGTCAGTGTGGAGAAAACGTACCCTCGCAACAGGTTTTGCATGCAAGTGGAGCTTGACGTGGGAGAGCCAATCACGCCTCTCGTACAGACAGTGACGTCATCAAATTCGAGTCAATTCAGAGACCGATGCGAGGCATATTTCGGAGAGGCATTTTAGCGCTTTTTAATTGGCAATTTCCACCTTATGTATTATTTTCGTTATTTTTGAATGACCTAATGGTAATCCTCACATCATTACCTCTCCACTGATATATAATAAGGCCATATTCATAATCAATATATTTCTCCTTTAACAACTTGCTGTTTTGTAGCCATTCTCTCCCTATTTACAGCTGATTTAGCAGTCTTGAATCCCTTTTAAACAACCGACTAGAGAATGGTGAATCATGTCCATTTGCACGGCTTCTGCTCATTGTGAATGCACGAGGATGATTGTAAAAAATGATCAAACACAAATGAAATAGTTGCAATCCTCGCATCAGTTATTATTATCATTGTTTAGTTATCAATATACAGTATATTGTAAATCAACCATTGGAATTGGGACAGGAGGCTTTATGCCACATTAATTCACTTAACTTTTTTTTCTGTCCCTGGCATTTCAATGGCTGATATTTCTTATTTAGTATTGTTTATACTGAAATGTATTTTTGTATTATTTGCCAAATAAATAATAATAACAATAATAATAATAATGCTCCTCCTCCTCCTCCTCCTCATCCTAATCATCATCATCAAAACACTACAGGATGTACCGATGCATCCATACCTGTTGTACTGCACCGAATCCCTCCGCTTTACTGGCAAGTTTGACCAAGGCATACTGAATCACATCAATGTGTTGCTTTAGTTTATTGATGTCTGTTCTGGCAATTTCATCCTCCGCACACCTCCTTTCCAAAGACTACAGAGCAAACAAAAATAACACATAATAAATATTACATACATTATATCACTTCTATGAATATACATGAGTATTCGAAATAGAGGATTGGTTTGTTGGTGATCACATGACAAAATAAATTTTTCCACTTTTTTTTATAGGGAAAAATTATTAGGAGCTCGATGAATCATTAGAACGTGCAGTTTTCCCGACAAAAATTAAAGGAAGCTATACCCAGCTAACAATAAATCTCAGAAACGGCGAACAGTGGGTTGTCTCTAGCAGGAAACCCTCAAGGTTTTGGGGCACAGACACCGATCACAGTCTGCTATTAGAAGTGTGGTGAACAAATTTGGCCCAGAATACAGACCAACCAGGACAAGATCACCCAGATTTATCATTCAACTGAAAGAAGAGACACTTTGAATGGAGGCATAATATTTTTTTTAATCATTTCATGAAATTGTCCACTGGTAATAAACCTTTCTTTCTATAAATAGCAACATTTTTCTACTTTTGACATGTGAATCCTGCTTAATACCTGAACGACACCAGCATGGTCCCGTAACTCATCTTGAAGGTTCTTCTCGATCACGTTTCTCTGATGTTGCTGTAGTTTGTACCTCTGTTCGAGCGTTAGACGATCCGTCTTGAAAGCAAACGTTAATGAGTTGTATTTATCTTCCACCTCCTGCTCCGTTAGCACCGCCTTTTTACTGTTGGAAAGAAACACAATAAAAGCACAACAAAACGTAAATCAACTGACTTTTATTACAGAACTGCATCAATTTTCCACTTCCGACTTCATTAGCACCACTTTTACTATTTCAAAGAAATGCAATAAAAGCAAAACGAAATGTAAATGAAGTGAATTGTATTTTATTCTTGACTGAATTGTATTGATCTTTCATTTTCTGCTCCGTTAACACCTGGGCCCATAACAAAAAGCTTAGCAATGATCGTATAATATTTTTCTACGATTGATTGCATAGACTACAATGTACAATCAATCGTGAAAATCAAGTGCTAGTCTTTGTGTTGCAGGCCCCTGGTTTTACTATTAGGAAGAAATGCGATAAAAGCACAAGATGTCATCAACTCATTTGTTGATAGGGCTGATTCATGGCCCCGTAACACAAAGGTTAGCGATTAATTGCTAATTTGAAAGAGCGATTCTGATTGGTTCCTAGTCAGTCTATGAAGCTAAATGCACATGCAACGATGATTCTGATAGGTCGCTTATAAACAAAAAGAAGACCAATTTCATGATATTTTCTTTACATAACTTATCTGATATTTTAAACACATTGACTGATATTACAATTTCCATTGACTCCATTCCTCTAAAGAGGGTAAATTTTGTAAATTTTCTTGGAATCTATATTGACTGTAATTTAAAATGGGATACCCATGTTAACAATGTTATTTGCAAAGTATCCAGATGTATTGGTATTTTATTTAAGCTTAAATACTATCTTTCAAATCATTCTTTGTTTTCATTATATAATGCTCTTATATTACCATACTTATCATATTGTGTCAGCGTTTGGGGTAATTGTACTAAGTTAAAAATAAACACCTTATTTAGATTACAAAAAAAAGCTTTGCGAATTTGCACCAACAGCCATTACCTTGCCCATTCTGCTCCTCTCTTTATAAAACTCAAAACTTTGAATATAACTGATTTATATCAGTATCAAACAGCAGTGTTGGGTTACTTGTATTTTCACAATCTACTTCCATCTAACATTTCCACTATGTTCTCTGCAAATCTTAATGTTCACAATTACAATACAAGAAATCGATATAATTTTCATCGTTGGAAAGTTTTATTTATGTATGAAGAAAAATGTCCTCGATGTACATGTAGTATACCAATCATTTGGAATTCATTACCAAATTATATTTCTCTTTGTAATAACCAAAACTCATTTAAAAAACATTTGAAAACATTCTTTTTATCAAAATACTGACATGTACATGTACCCCAAGTAGTGCATGTATTGCCATATTTTTTTTTGTTGATGTATTTCTGACATATTTCATTTTTGTTTCTTTTTTTGTAAACATGTCTTTCAGTAACACATAATATATTTTATTGTATAAGATATAGATATAAGGGAACTTATTTTACAGGGCCACATGGCCTTATTTTAGTTTCCCTTTTTTTCATTTTCAAATGATTTAGCATGTATTACCCTTTCTTGTTTTTATTGAAAGGCATTCTGTATTAACTGTTTATATCAACCAAAAAATTACACGGGGGCGGCGGGCGAATTCGCCCCGGAAAGTCCAAAAAGAGCCCCGGAAAAGGGCTAAAAGCATTCACACGAGGGCGACTGCAAAACTCATAATCGCCCCCGTCAACTAGGCTTGGGAGCCAGCGCCGGGTAATCGAGTCTACCCGATTCTCAATGCCAGAGTCGGGGAGTCGACCCTGATCTCTGGAGACTCGAGTACCAAGCGGCGGCGGTTCTGAGATAAAGGGACTCGAGTCTTTGCCATGCTCTCTCATTCATGGACGAAAATCGGCCCCAGCGCCGACTCCAAGCACTGAGATAAAATAAATGTAGAATTTGGAGCCGAGGAGTCATACACTTCGAGCAGAACGTTTCTCTGCTTGTGTGCTTTAGGCTCAGTGTGACTGCATGTGGTATGGGGATGCATCGTGTGCATTGTGTGTAGTGTGTATTTCTGTGTGTGTGACTGTAAAATGCCAGTAGAGACCACGTGCGCATGTGTTGAGCGACACTTGTGATTGTATCATGAACTGGGATTTGTGTGTGGATTGTGTGAGAAGTTTGAAGGTGTAAGATTCTGGGCGACTTGATAGATGATTGCTCCCCCCCCTCCCATTTATGTACACTCTCTAGCCCCATGTCGAGCTGCAGCCACCCATCTTGATCCTTCCCCCCAAAGCTTGTCTCTCCTCATTCCTTCTTTTCTTCCAAACTTTATTTCCCTATTATTCTTGTTAATTTCTCCTTTTACAAGTTGTAATTCACTACGAACTTCATTATAATTTTAATGAAGTGTTTATCACCTCTTGTTTGTTTTTAAATATTTTTATATCTCTGTTCAAAACAAGAGTCTCGTCTATCCCTTTAAAAAAAATCACGCTTTGATTTTTTTTTCTTTCATTCAAAAATCCCATTGATAACGTTTGCTTGCTAGTCTTAAATGGGAGTCTTGCCTTATTGGAATATTGGCAAGAAGTTAATAAAAAAAATGATGTTATTGTTCTGTCAGTAATAAAAGTAGAGATTCAACTATGGATATTTTTCAGTCATATTTCATTTAATCTTCGTTATTTTAATCCAAACATTCATTTTTTTTTTCAATGATGTATTTCACCTTTGGCCAGTTCGCCATTTTCTTAAGTGACTGAAAACGTAGACTAGCCCCTTAATTCAGGGACATCAACCCTCGGCAATTTGTTTACATAACTTTCTTTGTCTCCGTCATGTATTGCACAATCTTGAGAAGCACATGTTTGGAAATCTGATATTCTTGTGGTGGTGGGGGGGGGGGGGTACGAGATTGCCGCCCTTTTCATTCTGTTTTGGTTTGGCTGCCACATGGCCTCTCTCACTGAGTGGAGAAATTAGGTCAGGTAAAATTTGCAAAGACGTGGATAAGTTCATTTCAATTAGAGGCCGTGCAAGGCTAGGCATTCATGATGGATGATGGAAATTGCCAGTTTTGGTTCTGGTAGGCCTTTTTGTCATGAATCTGTGTAACTGATACGAACGCTTAACAATTCAATGACCTTTATGACTTATATCATTATTTTGTATGAATAATTTTAAGTCTTTTTTAAAAAGTGTCATTTAAATAACTTTCAGTCAAATATGTACGAAGGATATTTGTTCAACTTCATAACATTTGCAGGTACCTATATTGTATGATAAAATAAATTACCTCATAATTGTACAAATTCAGAACTTTCTTTTTCTTTTACATTGTCTTTAGACACGAATACAGATCTTTCTAGATTAATTTAGCAAATGGGCTGTAACACTAAATAGTAAACACGCAAAGCTCACGTCAACCAAGTATCAAACATTCAAACTTGGATTAATTCATGGAGGTTCTACCTCCATGATTTAATCTGAATAGGTCTGTATTAGGTCCATGAATCAACTCAGATATCGTTCAAGCATCAAAATCAATCTATCATCACAACACTAAAATCATAAACAATCACTTCGAAGAAACAATGCGAAGGTCAAACCAGGGAAGTGTTATACTTCCCTGGTATATGCTAGCTACCGTGTATATATATACACACACACACATACACACACACACAAACGCAAAAAAGCCGCGAAATAGCTCCAGAAATTGTAGCCCTGGAAAGTGGAAAAAGAGCCCTGGAAAATGAAAAAGTAGCCCTGGAAAATTTTTAAGTTTCTCCAAAAAGAGCCCTGGAAAGAAAAAAAGTAATTTTTTGGTTGGTTTATATGTATTTTACTTTTATGAATGTATATTATTGCATGTATTTAATTTGTATTGTAATGAACTGTTTTTATATGATTATGGAAAATAAATGATCAAACAACAACAACAACAACAGCTTCATTCAGCGATTGATCGCTGACCTTTGTGTTATGGGGCCCATACATGTATGTTCGATTGCATTGATCATTAGTAAAATCAGTCGAACAAATCATGTGCATGATCGATCACTAAGCTTGGTGATATTGGCTCCTGGGGTGCATTTCATAATTACACCATTCTAGTAGTTACCATGATAACAGGCCTCCACCGCAAATCAATGTTACTAACATGGTACTTCCCATAGAAGGTAAGTTCTAATACTCAGCCGTCTTTTTCAGAGAAGGTTTGAGTGCTCATTCATCATTACGTCAAAAAAGCTTCATGTAGATCTTGTCACATTGTCGATAAAGGCTGAAGTGGACAGCCAAATATGTCAAGGTAAATTTGCCAGAACAAAAGTTAAATCAATGAAAACCTGGAGAATCACTTACTCTCCTTCCCCCTTCTTCAAACCAAGAGCCTTGAGCAGCGTCTCCGACAGGATGGAGCTCTTTCTCTGCTTCGGCTCCCCCTCTCCTCCTTCCCACTTGACCTCCCCTTCCTCTTTAATGGAACATTCCAGCGGTACCTCCACCTTACACGTGTCTGTGGATTCTGTGACCGTCTCCAGGGATTCCAGGGTGCCGTTCGGTAGGAGGCAGGTGTCTTCTGAGCCTTCCTCGGAAAGCTCCGGCATCGGGGCGTGGAGCTTGAAGACGGGCCGCTTGGTTTTCTTTTCCTGTAAAATCAAACAGCAATTGATTTCAATTTTTTTAACAAACAAGAGAAAAGAATACTTTATATTTTTTTAAGTTTCTCTGGATGACAACTCTATAAAAACATACATACAATGATAGTATATTACGTTTTGTGCCTACCACCATTTGCATTATCTTTTCACCAAGGTTTGGTTCATGGTTAAATAATTGTTACCGATTGAGAAAAAGAATAAAATGCAGTTAGTATTTTCCTTATAAAAGGCAATGACTTCAACAGTTTTAATCTAATAAGATGCCATAGAGATGTCATTATTTTCTCAAGTGAATCCGGGGATAACATAGAGCTACAATACCTGGACTTCTAGTTTGTTACTCTTCTATTTCTATCCTACTTTGTCAAATACAAATCACACACAAAGGCAATGACTTCAACAGTTTTAATCTAATAAGATGCCATACAGATGTCATTACTTTCTCAAGTGAATCCGGGGATAACATAGAGCTACAATACCTAGACTTCTAGTTTGTTACTCTTCTATTTCTACCGTACTTTGTCAAATACAAATCACACACAAACCTGTCTTATTTTGGAGCTAGATAAAGCCGATTTAGGAGTTGAATCTGTTTTGATGGGTCCTATAGCTTTCATTAAATCAGCCTTGACGTCAAAGTCATCGGAATCTTTCCTGCTCTTTGCTTTCTCCTCCTCAGGATCAGAGTCACCCTACAAGAAAAAAAAATAGAACAAAATCATCCTACAGAAAAAAAACAGAACAACTGGAACGCCTCTTGCAGTCTCGCCTGCATTGTGCGATTCAATAAAGCAGCAGTGCTGACTTGGAAAACAACTAAGATGAAATAATCTTTCACCCCGAAAACCCCAATTATTTGTAAACCTTGAATGAGCCATGACCTCGCCTAGTGACCTAAAATCTCATTCATCTATTTGCTGATACTTATATTTGCTTATAATTATATGTAACTTATAAACGATAGGGATTTATACTTGTAATATTATCTTGACAATTCAAAATCAGACCTTGGTTACGAAAGTTTTAATGTTAATACCAGAATGTAAAGCTAATTGACCCTGAATGACCATTGATCTTGATCATGCGGAGGGAAAAGTATTTGGGTGTAGTGGTGTTGTGGTCCACTTGAGCCTCTAGAAACAACTATGCCTTTCATAGAAGTCCTTACATACATTATCACAGACCAATGACTCACCTCAGCTCCTACTCTTTCTTCCTGGGTGATTAGACTAGGACTCATATCATCTTTGAGGGGCTCTGGAGACGAATCAGGACTGGTATCGTCCGATACTACATCATCTAATGAGGAAGAAAAAAGAAAAGTTTGTCATTAGAGATCCCATTTATTTCAAAAAGTATGCAATACATATATAGCCTCAATAGCCCTTTTACCATTATACCTGGAAACAATTTTTTTTTCATCTTTCGTTAAGCAAACATGAGCTGAGGAAGTTGATCCATAAGACAGATTTCAAGGTATTGTCAGAATGATAATCAGACAGACTGCAAAACAATGCTGGAGATGACAACATTCTTTGGGAGCCAGGCTGGAGGCATGAACAGATAATAAGGTGAAACAACATTTGCTCCTGCGACAATTGCTCTGGGCTTTATTTTGTCTAAGATGCAGGGTTAGGGTTAGGGTTGCAATAGGATTTCATGTTAGGTTTAGGGTAGGGTATGGTATTAAATCCAGGGTTGAAGTTGGTCATTCAATTAGCCCAGCAATTGCCGCCGGAGCACATGTCAAAGATCCTTATGAACACGATGTAAGAAAATATCAGGGCCCAACAAAACACAAAGCTATGAGACTGTAGGTTTAATCTTTACAATTGATTCTTTTGTAACTTCTGAAGGTTTCTATGGCAAAGAAGAATAGTGTAGTAGGTTTCATGGTACACCATGTATCTTTCTTGGGCAGGTGTTGGTCCTGAAAAGGACCACCCAATCTCAATCTCCGGGTGGTCCTTTTCAGGACCAACACTTGCCCAAGAAAGATACATGGATACCGTGAAACCTACTACACTATTTGATTCCTTTCAACTGAATGCACAATCTGTCACATGATAAATAGTACATCTTAGACTAAATAAAAGCTAAAAGCAATCGTTGTTATGGCAAAATAATATATTGTGTCACTTTCTTATTCGCAATCAATCACATAATAAATGGTACGATCAATCACTATCAAAACTCTGTGCTGAATGTCATGGAATCTATGAACAATGGCCCAACCTCCTTTCTTTGCGGGTGAAAACCGCCTCCCCCTCCGGTTGTCAAACTTCTCTGAGACTTTCCTTGACTCGGAGAGGAGCTTCTCGTTGAGGGCGTGGTCCGATGGAGAGATGGATGATACATCGATGTCTGCCGTCGTCAGGTCTACCATCTCACCATTACTTGCTGTAAAGGAAACAAAAATAAAACAATGAACATACATGTAGTAATAAAAATCATCATCACAATTAAAGTGAAAATGAAAATATCGATAATGATAATAACACTACTACTACTACTACTAATAATAATAATAATTAAAGTAATGATGATAAGAATAATTTTTTGTCACTTCTACTCATTTGCTCACCCCTAGCGACACAGACATCTTCAAAACCTGGTTTAGACCTTTTCCAAATCATGATAAAGATGGACACTTCTGGAATGTCATGGGTTTTTAAATCAACAAAGAATAAGTTCGGAGAGTATACTACATCTGTGTAGACCAAGTGGTAATTTACCTTGAATAACTCCTGAGTATTTCCTTTCTCTTTCCAATGATCTTCTTTGTCTCATGGTTGATTTCTCTGGGTTTAACAAAGTTTCCCTACAGGCAGACAAAAACAAGGAAGAGACATTCAAATCAACATTAATTTAGATTCAGATGTTTTCATTTCATAGTCAAGTGTTTAGGACAACGGATCAGTGCCCACCTATTGTTCCCGCGTTCGTGCGTACGGTCCTTGGGATTGGTATAAATAGACTACGTTATCAGATAATTTTCGTCACTTGATAAAGAGTTGCAGCGGCACTCGAAAGCTCGTGAACTTGTAAGCTAGTGAACACTTTTTGCGAGAGTGATCACGAATTTCCTTGTTGACCATAGTAGATTGCGAGACAAATGAATACCCTCTAGCGATTATTTCAGTCTGCGATAATGAACCTACATGTATTTAGTAATATTTTTTTTGTTTGTCAGTTGGGAAAGTTATTATCTTCAGAAATTACCCTCAGAATTTTTTTTTATCAACTCAATCATGTATATTCACATGTATCTTTTATACATATACAAATCTTGCTGACACCAGATTCTTGGAAAAGTAATACAAAAATCTCAGTAATAAAACATCTTTATCATACATATGATAAAACATCACTATGGCGTATTATACAGATTTGTACATGCCTTGAATCGATTACATGTAGCACACTACTTTTCAAGAAAATGAAGTTAATAATAAATAGCTTTGAAAAAAAAATCTAAGGATATAATCAGTGGAGCTTAAAAGTTAGCGAACCCCACCAGAAAATTAACATATTCAAAGTGTTCAAGTTCTGACATGTTTTATGTAGATATTCAATTATGAAGTCAGGTGATAAAATATTACATTCAATAAAGTTTGTTTCTTAGGGCTCGCCAAACATTGTAGTGATGTTGTCTACATGCAACACTTCACATTTTGTGGTGGGGTTCACTATAAACTTATATTACATTATATACAGTGAAAGAACATTTACAGACTCTAATAAACAATTGACAAATATAAATAAAACACATACCTTTGATATCAACATGTACAGATTTAACCCACTCTCCACACCAATACAACACTGTATCAAACTACATGTACACACGCAGATACATGTATATTTGTATCAAATACCAGCAAAAATACCATTCATTGTTGATGTGCCTTGGACTGTGAAAACTATTGTCAAAAATCCCTTTTTTTTCTCAAACGGTGGAAACCCCAAGGAGAAAACACTGATTTGACTACATTCCAGAAATCTGACCAACAAGTTATATATAAATTGTTTATTTCTAATGAATCATCTTTTGTCTGGTTTGAATTCAATAGGATCAAAATCGAGTTTCACGGAACTTGTTGATACTGTGTATTTCTAAAGCAAGGAAACTTTCAGGTTCACCAACAAGACTACAGTAAATGTATGTGGATTTTTGTGAAATGTCAAGTGCTTTGGAGTGTACTTCAGTGCTCTCAGTTTTGCCAATGGCTATATATTTTCTTCCTTCACAAAGCGACATGTACATGCACAGGGAAAGACACAAACTTTGTGCCAATGATAGTTCTGGGGCCGTTGCAAAAGGAATTGCGATCAAACAAAGAGCTCTACAAAAGTCAAACGCAACTTGTTTTTTAACCAATGAAATGCACGTATTGGGGATTTGCACTTGTTCTTTTATTTTATATGCGTTTAAACGCTTCATTTTCTTCAATGGGCTGTTGATCGCCTTCAAAATCAAAACATACTTATTTTTGCCACTAACAGTGGATGGCAAAATAAGGATCTACGAGTGTGAATTCCTCTCTCTAACCATGGACACCTCCCCCCTCCCCAACCTGAGAAAGAGAGAGAGAAAGAGAGGGAGAGAGAGAGAGCGCTGTAGCTTCAATGGACAATCAAAGAATTCTTGGATAACAATGCGTTTTATCAAGTACACAGCAATTGACCCCAATCTCAATTCTATAGAGGTGTGAAATAATTCCATTCTAGCAAAGAATAAAGAAGACCGAAACAGTCCTTGTCGCCAGCATCAAATCTGGTTCAGGTCACTTAAAAGCCTAGTTATTTCTTGGGAAAATGGGAATGATTTGGTCTAAACAGTCTTTGGAATAATAAACACAAACATTTCTTTTTTTCTACATTTATAATAAAATAATAGTATATATTTACCGGTATATAGCGCAATAATTATTTCTATATGAGCTGAAACAATAAAGTAGCTCCCCAGATGCTGGTACAAACTACTAGTATAAATTGGTTTTCAATTTTAGTTTGAAATTATGTATTTAACTTCATTATTAATCACAGTATAACTGTTTTTAATAGCACGTACATGTCCTGAAAACAAACAGTAGCATCGACTTTGGAGAGATTTACCAACACTCTAAACGGAGGCCTTAATATTGCACCCATTTTTAAAAATACATCAAAATTCTTTGGAAAATCACGAGTGGAATAGATTACATGTACATCAGATCTTCCCATAAATATAAATCTACATATAATTGGAATGCTCCCCCAGGAGTGGAGAAAGTGCATACATTGTGTGCAGGCAAGCCAGTGTAATTGTACTGTATATCTATAAAATGCTCAGGTATCAGTCCGCTATGTGTTACGCTTTATATAAAAGCGGAATATCAATATTATTCAAGGTAGATGAGATGCCTTTGAAACAAAAAAAATATATACATGTATAAAAATAAAATGACCATCTGTACTATTTAAAAGATGATGTTGATAAACTTGGCCTAAAATGGTCGAATACTGAATTCTGAAATTCACATATATTTTGTACAGGGAGTGTCCAGTTCTGGTAGCACTAAGGTTAAGAAGGAAATCATATAAAATCAGCTGCTTATCAAATACAAATTTACTTGTCAGGTGTTATACTGTCATTATTCTCACTTTTCAATGGCAAGGCTGAATACAACTTCTAATAATATTGTCAAGGTTTTTCTCACAATTCAAAATCTGCTCTAATCCACCTTTAACCACAATCCAAATATCAGCAATTATGTATATTATCCTCACAATTGGTATCCAGCTTTAGAAGGAAAATAGTTATCTGGGGCCCCGTAACACAAATCGTAGAATTGACTACAATGTGCAATCAATCGTGATAATCAAGCGTACGATTAATCGCTAACCTTTGTGTTACGGGACCCAGATATTTATTTAATCTGGTGTGAATTTCAAAGGCAATCCAATCAAATCCTTTATTTCTGTGTATTTTTATTCAATTATTTCATTCAAGAACGTAACAAAATGCAAAGTCTATCCCAAATTCAAGTTAATAAGACCCATATGATACCCTATTAATCTGCTTTTGATGTCACGTTAATAAATACCATAGAGGTACCCTGTTCAAATGCTCAAATTGGCAACAATTTTTTAATTTTCCATTCATTTTGGTACTTCTTAACAAATTAAATATGTATATATCATGAGTCCAATAATGACAAGGTTTTCAACCCCCCAAAAAGTTGCCAATTTGCATCTTCTTTTTTTCATCACATTGCAAATTTAGAGAGATTAATTTTTGGTTTATTGACTTTTTTTGCTTGTCTTTTTTCCACTTTGCTTCACATCAATTGTTGTCAGGGTGAACTCGGCCTCGGGGCAAAAAACAGAAATTCAAGAAATAAGTGGTCTAGGGGATGTTTAGAAAGTTGTCTGCAAGAATTCAGGGGAGGATTTCATGAAACAAATAATCCGTGATTTTCAATGACTATTTTTGCTCTCAACCAATCAGATGCAAGGATTTTGGTTGGTTATAACAATAGTTTATTGAATATTTGTTTCATGAAACAGTCCCCAGTCAATAGGTTGGAATACTCACTTGTGTCCAGTTGGTTGGAGTCTTGCAATGTCTTTATTAGAATTCTCATCTAGACATACCGGGGCAGTCTCTTCCATCTTATCTCTATAAAGATTAATGAGGAGAGAGAACAATTATGTTTGGTGAAACTCGACCGAGCCTAGTAAACCTGCTGACTTTTAATCTTTACATTCAAATTTGACTCCCCACAGCCAACATCCCCCCCAAAGAGATACATGTCAATCAAACCCTATTTTCATCATTTTTAAATTTCATTTTCTTATTTCTTGACAAAGTTATTAATAAAAACTGGTGTATGAAATAGCAGAACATCATCCACATTGCGAGCATTGGACAATTGTTTTTAAACCATGTACATAACATGTATTATAATAATAATATAGGATTTGTATAGCACATGTTTCCACCTTGCTAGGTGCTCAAGGCGCTCCTATATTACCCCGGCTAAGCTAGTCTACCGATTCTGGTGCGCACAGCCTTTTTGAGGAATTACTTCCTGCTGGTACCCATTTACCTCACCTAGGTCGAGTGCAGCAGTGTGGATAAATTTCTTGCTGAAGGAAAACATGCCATGGCTAGGATTCAAAATCACTACCCCCTGTTTGAAAGGCGAGAGTCAGAACCACTAGACCACGATGCGCCCACCAATCTACCAATCTGGTATATCTACCAATGCTCAATTTAGTAATCCTCCATCTCCAATTTACAGGTATAATGCACATACATGGCTCTCAATTATATGTAAGGCATCCCTGCTACAAGAAAAACTACATACATTTAGGAGCTATCATATCATACCTCAAACAACAAACAAAGCCAACTATCTGACCCATAACTTTCTTTAACCTGTGTTAGGCAAAGATACTTCTTTTTCTCTAAATAAGAATAAACCCTACCTGCTTGCAATGATGGGTTTGAAGCTCAGTGTCTCAACAGGTTTGGTTGGTTCTCCTTCTTGTTTGCCAAAGATGAGAGGAGAAGACCTTGCGCTGACAAACAAGGGTGAATCCGAGCTGAAGTCTGAATCCCAATCTTCACAGATAAGGTGTGGAGGCAAGGTAGAGGGCGCCAGATAGGTGGTGGATGATACAGAGGACGAAGAACTTGAGGATGTCTTGATTGGGGCCGGCTGAACGTTGGAAGGCACAGGAATGGTGAGGTCAAAAGTGAAAGAAGATTCTGAGGTAGCAGGATTAGGGTTTGGCAAGGTTTGCGTTGCAATGGTTGTCGCTTCTACCGAGTCCTCTCTGGAAAGACAGTCTGTTTGTGTGGTTGCATTCTCCTTGGGGGACACACACGCTAGGTTCTGGTCAACCTCATGGTCTATATGTACATCATCACACCTCTCTTGGACATTGTCCGTTTGCGATTGAGCTTCTGTCAGCACAACGCTAGCCGACACTGCTTGGTTGCATGTGCTTGGTCCTTGACAGGAAGCACTTCTTGTGACCCTTGACCTATCAGTTAACAACCAATCAACATCGTCTTCAGTCTGTGTGCTTGCTAGTTTGCGAATACGAACCTCTCTGTCCGTCTGGATGCAGGCATGGCATGAAGTCTTCTGACCATGAAACCTTGATGATTCCTGTTCTTCAACCGCTTCGGTTTGCGTGCCACAATCCTGGAGCTGTAGCCTCAATGCTTCATTCTTGAACAACTCGTCCAGATTCTCTGAGAGATTGGTCGTGCTGGTGGCTTCCCCTGACAGAAGGCTTATAGGATCAAAGGCACCAAAGAGCTTAGGGTAGAGGATTTCAGTTGAAGAGAAGACCTGGTGTGGAGAAGGGTTGAGGTGATATCCGCAGCGAGGACAAAGTGGCAGGAGGGCACTTGATCTGGAAAGGAAGGTAGCTCTGTCTGGACTAGGATGGAATGGCTGAGGGAAGACATCTAATGCCAAGGCATCTGAAATATGGGAAAAGAAAAGAAAATGTCCTAACAAGGCACATCATCCTTAAAGTTCAGAAAACGGGTATGACTGAGAGAAGAGGTTTGCAAAGGAGAAGCAGTGGGTCCAATGGTTGCAATGGCTGCTTTGCCATGAGCAGAGCTGCAAAAACAGTGCAAATTCCAATCATGATTGAAAGGGACTTGACTATTTCTGATCAATTAAGCCCGAACTAGCGACTACTCAAGACTGAAACCAACAAAGGGTGAAATAGGATATGACTGGGCCACGGAAAGAACAACTAATGCTTAGAAGGGACAGGGCTATGTCCAATACTGGCTTCTGTCCTACAATGTATATCCAGTCTCTAGTAAAGACTTGATCAAATAGTCAAAGACTTGGCCATTTCAGATTAACGAAGTCTGAACTATGAACTACACAAGAGTGGAAAGGGAAGATCAAATGCTTACCTACAAAGGTTGAGATAGGGTACGGTTGAGGGAAAAACTGATGCTTAGAAGGGACAGGGCTACGCCCAATACTTGCTTCTGTCCTGTATCCAGATTCTAGCAAAGGCTCGATGGACTCATTGTCAGGGACATCCTCATCTGATGAGAGCTCATCCTGTGTCAAAGAAAGGTAATGTGTGAATGCAACTACGTCAGTGAGAAAGATATAGTCAATTAAAAAAAGGACCTGATTCCTTCACACTAATGCGAGTTGTAATTTTCTACACTTTGTAAGACTCTGTTTCCAAGACTTTATATATGGAAGCTCATCTTGTGTCGAGGAAAGGAATGATTACGATTTTGTTGAACTTTGGTTCACAACACAAAAAACAGAAAATAACGAAGAGTTACCTCGAAATTTTCGGCTGCTAACTGCAACCTTCGTCAGCGATGTGACCCGATTTGACCTTAGTGTACTTCCGTACGTTAAAGGATTATCGGAAGCCCTTCGTAGGAATTTCAGTCAATTTGGCATTAGGGTGTGCTACAAACCAACAAGGACCCTTAAACAGTACTTGGTTGCGCCGAAAGATAAGACAGAGAAGAAGGATATCACTGGTCCTATTTATTTGATTCCTTGTCAAGGACAGACGACTAAGGGTTTATGTCAGGAATCTTATAAAGGAGAAACAGAACGTTCCCTAAGGACAAGATTCCTTGAACATCGACGCCCAAGCTCCACTTCCTCCGAGGTATCTCAGCACATCCACATCGAATCCCCTGGCCATCGTGTTGACATCAACAAGGTACAAGTGCTGGACAGGGAGCTGCGGTACTTCGAGAGAGGTGTGAAAGAGGCCATCTACATCCGGGCGTTCAGACCTTCTCTCAACAGAGACGGGGGGCGAAAATTTCGAGGTAACTCTTCGTTATTTTCTGCTTTTTGTGTTGTGAACCAAAGTTCAACAAAATCGTTATCTTTTACCAACACAGATGAACTTTCATGATCGAAAGGAATGATTGTGTAAACTCATCCATGTCAGTGAAAAGGATATAGTAAATTCAGAGAGGACCCGATTCTTTCACACTATCGGTATCAGGTATGGTTGAAAGGGATTCATCAACACAATACCCGCAGTCTATTTGATTATCATTTACCACGAGTATGTACATGTACCACAGTTTCTCATAACTCAATTTATTTTCAAGGACCTATTTTTCGGAATAATTTACTGCATTCTAATAAAACATGCCGAACCCTCAATTCTTTCAAACGTTATTACAAATTACATCTTTTAAGTTTGTATTCTTAATTTGCTTGTATAACTACATGTATGCTATATATTTTGAATGTATGTGTTAATATATGTTTTCATTTATGTTATCTTTTTTTTAAATATTTATTGATTTTGTCTTATAGTTGTTGGGTCAACGCTCAATAAGGCTATCTGCTCTTTTTTGTTGGCCCCTCATTCTCATAAATATGTTTTTTGTATGTTGTCACAATGTTTTACTTATGTACCTTATGTATGTTTTTCATGTTTTTATTGAGAGTGTAAATAAATTGAATTGAATTGAATGGTAATTCTCTGTATCCAGGACTTAACATTACTTGATGGTAGCTCATCCTGTGTCAAAGAAATGAATAATTGTGTGAACTCAACTCTGTCAGTGGGAAAGACGGAGAAATTCATAGAGGAACTGATTCCTTCACACTATCACATGAACAGTGTTCAGTACATTCAAGGATTGAATCTCAAGTGAGCAAAATGAACAAAATTTGCTGTTTTGTAGTCGTTTTTCAGAAGGGCTACAGAACAGATCTACAAAGTGGCAAGTTGTTCACTGTGCCAGTTAATTACAGATTTCTTCACGTGGGTTAATTGCGTGCAGCATAATGCAAGAGAATTTCTCGCACTCGTAAGGAAACAAGTGCTTTGGTGTTGTGGATCAGACGACAGGTCCCTGGACTTTGAACCACAAGGCCAGGGGTTCAAAACTTCAAACTCAACGGCAGCACTTACGTCTTTTGGGAAGATGTCTGTGTTAATGGGCACATGCATGCACCTACATGTATGTGGGCGCTAGTCACATTTGTGATTCTTTTATGACCATGGTAATACTGAAGTAGCCCCACAGAAAGAGTTTCTTTTGCGACAGCCACTCAAAATTTATTGATATTAATTGACTAACCCTAAACCCAACCTTAACCCCAAATTTGCCCTTGAAACCCTGGTTCAATATGAAAATGTGTGCATTTTTCTGTATGATATATATGTATTTTAATACTTTTTTTTCACAATCATACACTTGCCAAAAACTTCCAAACCAACTTAATATACTATATTACTAGTTTATACAACATTCTCACTCATGTTTTTTTTTCAATTTACATGTAGATGGCTGTCACAAGAGAAATTCTTCCAAGCTCCACAAGTTGGAGCACATGCTGGATATAAACACTATGCAAGGCAGGGTTGTTGATTTTTTTGATTTTTTTTTAAAAATCAAAAAAATCGGATTTTTTTTTTAATTTAAATCGGATTTTTATGATTTAAATCAGATTTTTTTGATTTTTTTCCAACGAAAAATAATGGTCACACTTAACAAGTTTTAAACTATATTTAAACTGTTTTACACCAATAATAGTGGTCAAGTAGTCTTTTGAACATAATGTATTGTACTATTTGACACAATAATCCACTTATATACAGGTAATTTTTTTTATTTTTTTATTTATTTATTTGCATTATAGAGAGGGACATTTTATGGAAGCCCAAGTAATGTTACATGTATGAATTATGTATACATTTAAACTCTTGAAATTTTTATATCAGTCAGTTCAAAACATCCGAAGTGTTACTCCAATGCATGAAGTACTCAAAGAACTTGAGAATTTCCAACAAAATTGACATTATTAAAGGCCTGTTAGGGTTCCTATACTGCCCTTGGGAATTCTAGCTGGGAATATTTCCTAGAATTATCACATGGGGGATTTTAGCTAGGAATATTTCCTAGAACTATCACATGGGGGACTTCCCAACTAACAGCTGGTAATAGCTAATAAACAAAGGGTTTTGCAGCTTTTGTGATGCATGAATAAGCATCATGTCTGGAAGAAAATCAGACCCCATTTGGTACTTTTTTGAGAAACTGCCATCAAAATCCGCAACTGGATGCAGAGCAAAGTGCAAACTATGTGGTTTTGAGTTGATGGGGATTGTGAAGCGGATGAAAACACACCATGAAAAGTGCAACAATGATCGACCGGATGTTGCCCAAGATGACCATCAGCATCTTCAGCATACACAAGGTAAATTCTTTCTCTTGGTAAGAAAATACACAATAACACAAGCATGCAAATATACATGTAATTCTTACCAAATGTACACATATGCCTTCAACTTAAGTAATTGAAAGAATGGGTATTAATAGTAACAAGAAGGAGGTACATACAAGTAGTTCAGCTGTTTTGTAAAAGTATCCAAGTTGTGGACTTTGAGCACCTTTGTAGATTTTATATATTATTTTATTGAAGATTTAACAGTTTGGTGTACATACAGAGAGTTATTTATCATTACTTTGTTAGAAACTTGTTGTTTTCATCAGTTTTGCTTGTTTTACAATTTGAAAATAAAACAATGGTGTTAAATCAGACTCCATGAGGGTGTATCATTCTTTTAAAGTATCTCTAAAGCATGTGGAACAGAAATGAAAATGATTACATTGAAAGGATCTGTTAAAAAGAAGAGAAAATAGAGAAAACTAATTTTTTCATAAAAGTTGATTTAAATCAGTGATTTTTTTGAAAAAAATCAAGTGATTTAAATCGACATGATTTATAAAATCAAACAACCCTGATGCAAGGGGACATTGCTATTGAAGTATTTAGTATTTAATATTATCATCATAATCATTTGGACCTCCAGTCCTCTGATTATTCAGGATTCAACATAACTGGTGCAACTCCAGGCTATATAACCACTTATTTGGACATTCCTGTAGTTCAAAAGTATTATTTATTTTTCTTTCTACCTTCATGTAATAGGCTACCAATGTAGTGTTTAACATGCACAAAGTTTTGATACTACTCAGACCTTGTTAGCATCAATTCTTTCTGTGATTGTCTGCTTTCATAATTGCCTGAAAAGTACAAAAACATTAACTTCAAGAAGTTTTACCAGAGCAGATTAATGGCAAAACCTATCCAACAGAACAGACTGACACATATCCCACACAATCGGTGCACTAGGTTTCACTGTACATTGAGCTTTATTGCAGCTTTTGGTATTAAGCAAGCAAGCATGAATACAACCCACAAGCCAATATCCACAAGTGTTTGTCACTCTCTAGAAAGTATATAAAAGTTGAAAAAGTGTTACCTGTGAAGTTTTCTCAAGCTTTACAGTTCTCCAAACAAACTCCTACTGTACATATACATCATTATGGCCAATAGTTCAAATATATCCCATGCGATAATCAAAAATATATTCCATGCATGCACTAGTCCAAAATATATCCCCCAACACTGAGCTATTGGTATGTGTACATGTATATCCCATGCATGCACCGGTGAAATCTATTCACCCCTGAAGGACAATAGAAACCACCCCATACCAGCCCGCTATTGTCATTTCTCAGAAGTTGTCCGACCTTTTGTTAAAGAAGTCACAATCACAGACTGGAAAATACTTTATGTTTGGGTATTATGGGTAGTGCCTCCAGCATTATAGTGTAGGGAGGTGGGGGATAAAGGTCAAAACCAAGTGCACTCGTTTTAGTTGTTGCTGTTGTTGTTGCAAATGGTGTTATTTATAATAACATTAACCCTTTGCGTGCGGGCCCGCGAAACCGAATACCTCTCCCTGCGGCGGAGCCGTTTTTGTACATTGCTGGTATTTGGATCTGTGGCGGTGTTTTCCTAATCTATTGCTAATTGCGCCAAACAGAAGTATTTTCAGGATTTTTAGTAAATGTAAAGATGAAAGATCAGACATTTTTCTTTCTAGAATTAAAGGTCTCGCTTCTCAAATCAACAGAATAGTTAAGAAATTTACGAGGAAAAAGTCGTGTTATTTTGTCAAATCTTCGCTTTTTCCCAAGTCAATAGGCACTGTGTACAAACATGCGTAAGGGCAATCAGCACGCGCGGACAAGTCGGGTTCGATCGATACCGCTTGTTGTCTGCTCTAGTGCTTTTTTCATTGCCTATTGTCACGCTATACTCATGAATGGTCTCGTTAACACCTTGTATTCAGATCATTTGCAAAGTGTATAATTACGACGATAATCCGTTTTGGGTGAAATAACAGCATACCAAATACCTTTATTTTCCAGAATGAATAAAAAAATGGTGAATATATTCCTTTGCAAGTACGATGATGATGCTGCGCAAAGAAAGTCCGAAACTATATTGTGATTTTTGGCTTCTGGGCTTCAAGACGGTGGCCTCAATGTTTCACTAAAAATCGCCCTTGGTTTCTTCTTTTCATAAATTACAGTTTGTAATAAAAAATAATTTTGTTCCTGAAGATTGCATACCAGTGTTCGATTTGTTTTCCTGTTGCAATTTCAAAGAGCGAAGGGGGTAAATGTGACTCAAATCATACCTCCCAACGCTCTCCTCTCCAATCGTTCTACGTTTCATTTTTCTATCTCCCGTTTCCCTCCAAAATAACCATGCTACCGATTACTGTTCGTCACAATGAGAGAAAGTAAATTAATATTATCTATTGAAATTGTAGCATAAACTTTTAGTTCATTGTTAGTTTTAGCGTTTGAACTGATTATGCTTTTGTCGAATTTTCAGTGCAAAAATTTTCACATGGGAGAGAAAGAGAGAATGAGATGAAGAGCTTCCAAAAGCTAACATGAAAAATTCATTCTATAAAATGACGTGAATTACAAATTGAGGTGGGGGACTAGTATTCTATAATTCTTTATAAGTAAATATTTATGCAATAGCAAAAGCGCACATTATGGTTTACATTATACCTTTTTGGTCTATTTCCTCTTTTTTCCCTTCCATCCTCTCTGTCGTTTTATCATTCTCCTATACATGTATCTCGATTTGCATTTTCTATTCTTTTTTTTAAATCTCACTTACATCTTCTTCCATCCCTATGTGTATCATCACCCAGGGGAAAATTGTATTTTTTGTGAAGAAAGCACTGTCATGCTCAAGAAAATGTTCTTGGCATGTCTTAAGCGCCTGCATGTTTTAAATAAGTAAACATTTACTTTTTTTATTGTTACTGTCGTAATATGAAAAGCAGTATTCCTAAGAGCTTTTTGTATCGCTAAATAAGAGAAGCATTTACTAGGTCATCCTGACGAAATACACTAATCTTCCTTCTATTCAGGGCGTTGGCTATTTGTCCCCTGCTCTTTTTTATAAGGAATTTGTTTGAGCGTCCGCCATGACTTTCTTTTGTTCATTTTTAAAAGAGCAGAGGATAAACGGTGTTCTTAATTCCTTTATTTTCTGTTTGTTTCCTTTGAAATAGAAGACAAAAATAAGAGCAATATCGGATGAAAGAACGAGAGAAAGTGGGGGGGGGGGTCAAAAGTTTTCCAGGGGCCCGTTATATATAAAATTTGTTTACAAATTTTCAATAACACTTGAAACCTACTGAAATCATTCTATTTGACTGGCGTATGGTAAATTTGTTTAAATATTATTGCGCATTTTTCAATATAAAATGTGCATGAATGTATTTATAAAACGATACCAATTAAGTATTTCCTCGTTTTCCCTTTCTCTGGTTTCTAACCTGTAACTGAATGTATTATCCACGGCTTTCAGTCCCTTATATCTATCGTCTTTCTACATCCCCTCCCTTCTACACCTTTTTTCTCTGAGTTCTTCTCATTAAAATTATATCTGTATCGTCTTCTTTCTTCCCGATTTGGATTACGAGGTATATACCCGCCCCATCCCCTCAATCCTATCTGATTTTTCTTCTCAGTACCTGTCATTTTTACATTACATCTAACGTCTCCCCCCCCCCCCTCTCTCTCTCTCTCTTCATCGGAAACGGTTCCGAGAGAATGCCTCGTTTTTGCCAACTTGTATTGATCGGAGATGGTTGCATTTGTTGGCCTCTCGTCCTATTGCATCGTGGTCATCATGTCGAAAATTTTGGGGGGTTTTCCCCCTGTTTTCAAATAATGTCCCGAAAAACCTTTTAAAATTACTATTGTAACTGTCATTTCACAATAAATTCTATATCATCTTCCATTTTCTATATTGATAACATGGGTAGATATCTTTCGCAAAAGACAATGATGATCATCATCATCTTCGTATAAAAATACACGACTAAACTATTTTTTGTGAACTTGGGGCTTAGGGTTATGGCAATTAAGACAGAGGCCTCAATCTTTCACTAAAGGTAATTTTCTTTTTTAGATTGTTTCATAAATTATATGTCTCGTTTAATTCGATTTCCCACGCAGATATTATAATAATAATAAAATAATTTTGTTCCTGAAGTTTGCGCATCGGTATTCGATTTGTAATATTCTGAAATTATTTCAAAGAGTTAAACGAATAAAAGTGACTAAAATTGTAAGTCTGAAATCATATCTCCCAACTCTCTTCTTGTCACTTTCTACGTTTCTTTCTTTATCTTACTATCACCTCAAAAAAGCCAAGCAATTACTGAAAGTAACAGAAGGTGGTTTCAGACCGCCTCGAAGTTCGCCAGTTCCAGGTATTCTCTGATCGGGAAATTTACCCCGATCAGAAAATACCAGGTATTTTGGCGGTGTGAAAGCAAACTACGCGTAATATCCCCGAAAGAAAATACCCGATAAATAGTAGGTACTTGGCGAAATTACGAGAACTTTCGCGGGGATTTTTCCAAGGTCGTGGGTATTTTGGCGGTCTGAAAGCAAATTACAGGAACTTTTAGCCCAGCGTGTCGTTGGGTGCGGCGCCGTGCATGGGTTGCTGCTGGGCTAGTGATTTTGAATTTCGCGCCTTGCTGCTTATATCAGACCATACTGCGCATGCTCGTAACTTCAGGAACTTATCCCGAAGGGTATGTTTCAGGGCGGTGTGAATGCAGGAATAATTAATGGGTATTTTTCAGCATAAAAAAGTTCTCGTAATTTAACGGGGATTCTTGTGATCGAGGCGGTTTGAAACCACCTAGAGAGTATTTTTTCTTGAATAAATTATAGCATCGGCAATCATAAGTGTTTTTTTTTATTTGTTCTTTCGTTTTGTTCGATTGTCTCCTTCGTTTTGTTATATTGTCTCCTTGATTTCACAACCGAAAATAAATCATTAAAGAAAAAACATTCACAATAGTTAGAATTCATTTTTGTCTCTATCGTTTTAATCGTTCAATCTAATAGTACAGAGGCGGCGGAGTTGGTAGGAAGTTTCAGTCCTCACCCCTTTCAGCAAACATGTACAAAAAATCCGAAGTCTATATAAATTTCTGATTTTTTTTCTCGGCCGGTCCACTCCCTCCCACATTCAGTAACGGAAACTATTTTTTTCCCTCTATGAATCTTTTCTACCTCGCTATTCGCCGGTTAAAAAAAGGGAGAAAGAAATTGGCAAAATGTAGGAAAATCAATAAACTTTGGGTCGGTATCAACATTTATTTATTTTTTTTTTCGGGGGGGGGTGTAGGTTACACATGAATAAAAGTCTGTAGGATTGAGAGGGTTCTATCGGGTGACACGCCAGACAAACGTGTTTTCTTTATAGGGGGTGCCTTAGCGTAATTTCTCATCCTGTATCATTCTATTTCCTCCAAGTTCGCGCGTGGAAACTTTTAGCTCATTATTGGTTTTATCATTTGAAGTGATTATGTTTCCGTCAACTTTTCGATGCAAAAGTTTTTATCTGGGAAAGAAAAGGAAATAAGATGAAGAGCTTCTAAAACCTAACCTATTATAAATTAATTCTGTAAAATGATATGAATTAACAAATTGTAATATTTTTAGCCGCTTCATCCCCGTCCTACAGCTCAACCCCTGCACCATAAAAAAACGTTGCTATCCCTGTATAACATCTTCTTCCAAACATTTTGGTTTAGATGCAAACCATGGTAAGCGCCCCAAATGCGATTTTTTTTGGTCGTAACGGGGGAAAAAAGGGGCCAGGACGGTCTTTATTCTTATCTTTTTCACCGCGTTACTCGCAATTAAAAACAGAAAATCGGAGAGAGGAGACAAACAAGCAATATATATTCGAGTGTAGGTCAGAACATTTCCATCAGGGGGGGGGGGGGGTCAAACAAGAACAATGATAAAACTTCATCAGATTGGCAAGGGTCTGAGGACCGAGTTGCAGCAAACAAACGTTGTGGGATTTTTTTTAAGTAATCTAACCAAAAAATAAAGTCATGTTGTAATTCGTTCAAGTAAGTATACATGCATGGAATTTTAGCAAAAGCGCACTTTTCTGTTCCCCCTTTTATCTCTGTCTCTCCTTCTCTCTCGTTATCCCTGACATTTGAACATATTTTTTCGATAATTTCCCTAAATAATATTCGTTCATCCTTATATGCATCATCACCCAGGGGAAGCGCCTTTATGCAATATGAATCACTGACGGATGTCATAAGCACCTGTGTTGTCGGTAAATGAGACATATTTATTTTAGATACGGTATGTTGGTCAAAAAAAAATCATAAAAGCTTTTTTGTATTGCTAAGTACGAAAAGCGTTCAATGGGTCATCCTGCCGGTAAACACTAATCATCCTTTTGTTCGGGGCGTTGACCATCTGTATCCTGCTCTTTTCGGAAAGAATTTGTTTGAGTGGCCGCCCAGACATTCTTTTGTTCGGGTAGTGCCGATATCACGAACTACATGGACGTTCCCCTTTTGAAAAGAGCAGAAGATGAATGGTGTGCTAAACTGCTTTCTTTTCTCCTTTTTTCATAATAGTATACAAAAATAATGAGAAGAAGAGGGATGATGGGGAGGGGAAAAGTTCTAAAGTGCACCGAGATCAGCTCAAAGTACTAAGACATTACAAGCTTTTTGCTTTTCTGAAAATGCAATCGATCGATGAAACCAATGAGATATCATTCTATCTAGAGTGATATCTTCTTGATTAAACAAATAAAAATGGTGAATAAACGCGTAGCTTATTACGTGACAATCTTGCAGAAAAGATGTTAGCGTATATCTATCAGAACGATATGGATGAAATCACGTGATCGGAACAAATCACGTGATCAGGCCTTATGCGCGCGCGTACGTGCTCGTCACAAAATTTATCCTTCCCGTCCGACTCCAACGAAAAAATCGGGTAAAGTTGAAATAATATCCAGTTTTCGTGATTTTTCCCCACGTAGGTGTATATTTTTTTCAATCTGTTATCGAAATAGGTTTATACAGGAAATAGTGGCAGAGGTTTTAGTACATAACAATTACGAAAAAGCTGAAAAACTTCATTGAATTAAACCAAACATTTCTCGGCTTCTGTAGAAGCCCGTCGTAGCTAAGTGAATGACTCGCTGGGCTTCTGTGGAAGCCCGTCGCACGCAAAGGGTTAATATTGTATACATATAATTAATATAATGCACCAAATCTATTCTGAAGAATGGTCAAAACGCAACATTTTCAATTCTTTATTTTCTATTTCTGATGAAAACCATTTAGCTGGTGTACCAGTTGCTGAAGAAATTTGATCTATACTGTACGTGTAGCTGTAATGGACAGATTTCCAAAAGAAAGTATCTTGAGTATTAAAAGTAATGGCAGAAAAATCTAATTTTCCCAAAAAAGTTGTGACACAAGACAGATAAATCCTTCCAACAAGAATGACTTTCAACTTGTAGATTCCAAAAGTTCTGAAAACAAAACTACATATATCTCTACTTACAAACCTCCTCTATGTTGAAACAACAGAAAATGTTATTCCAAAACTTGATCATTAGGACACAAGACAGGTAAATCCTTCCAACAAGAATGACTTTCAACTTGTAGATTCCAGAATTACCAGCCGACAAGGCAATTAACCCAGTGACTACTAGATTCTGTATTTCCCCATAGCTAGACTTTGCATAGCAAACATCCACTTACAGTTGGCAACAGATTAATGCACTTGCAAGGAACACTCTTGCAAAATGAGAGTAGATCATAAGACGCGAGTATGATGTTTGCATCTCATGATCTTTTTTCTCTCATGTCAACAGCTTTGTTTACAAATTATTAACACCTCAAACAGATTATAGGGCTTTCATCAGCCCAGCTTTGCTCAATAAATCTTAGGTTGTAGCTAGATCGGTTGATGATTAATAATCACAAGTTTGCTTTGTTTTGACTATAGGCACAGTCACAGATTTCGGAACACTGGAATCTGATGGATTCTGGCATTTATTTTACCCATTCCTGTGTTAACTCCTGACAAAATAAGTGACAGTAGGTCAATTCATGCATATAAATCATACCCAAGAGTAAAAAAATCTGTTATTATTCTTTGTCTAGCTTTCTTTAAATATTGACAATCAAATTATAATATTTATTTCATTAGACTCAGAAGGTGGTTTCAGACCGCCTCGAAGTTCGTCAGTTTCAGGTATTCTCTGATCGGGAAATTTACCCCGATCAGAAAATACCAGGTATTTTGGTAATGTGAAAGCAAACTACGCGTAATTTCCCCGAAAGAAAATACCCGCTAAATAGTAGGTACTTGGCAAAATTACGAGAACTTTCGCGGGGATTTTTACAAGGTCGCAGGTATTTTGGCAATGTGAAAGCAATATATGGGAACTTTTAGCCCAGCGTGTCGTTGGGTGCAGGCGCCGTGGGTGGCTGCTGGGCTTGTGGTTTTGAATCTCGCGCCTTGCCTGCTTATTAGACCATACTGCGCATGCTCCTAACTTCAGGAATTTATCCCGAAGGGTATGTTTCTGGGCGGTGTGAATGCAGGAAAAATTAATGGGTATTTTTTAGCCAAAAAAAGTTCTCGTAATTTAACGGGGATTCTTGTGATCGAGGCGGTTTGAAACCACTAGATTCAACTATAGTTTTGATCAAGATGCATGTAGTTTGCAGGCTCATGGATAGGATAATTTGAAAACTCAAGCTGATGGAAACGTGACTACTATTAACAACAGGGATTTGGTCGACTTTGAAGGGATAACTTGCTGGGATCAAAGCATTAAAGTGCTTTTGTCGAGTTCAGATATTGATAATCATTCAGAAATTTATTCAGGGAATAATTTTCCTGGTAACGCATCGCAATTTGCTCCACATTTTTGAAAGACGTCCTGCTATGCATAAAGTCTTTTGAATAGCACATTTTTACATAGGACTGTACATTACTTTATAGTTGAGAGCTTTTCTCTTATGACCAAAAATGCTATTCAAATTTGTAAAGCAAAATTATTCCCTGTGCATTAGTTTATGTCAGTGATAGCTACATGTACATTTACATGTATCTTTGAGAATGTGACTTTATCTCTGGACCAGTTTAATAACATTCAATGGTATGGGGGAACATGCCCGACCCCAATCCCCTAACAAGTGGAATGCCTCTGGCCGTCTCACCTGCATCACGCGATTCAATATAGCAGCAGTGCTGATTTTGAAAACTACTATAACTCGCACAAGATGTTCAGTGATACTTGGTTACTCTTATTTCCACGTTTTATGAACTAGACCAATACACTTATAGAGATATGATGGCAATTCAACAAATACCCCCAACGTGGCCAAAGTTCTTTGACCTTACATGACCTTTGACCTTGATCATGTGACCTGAAACTCGCACAGGATGTTCAGTGATACTTGATTACTATTATGTCCAAGTTTTATGAACTAGACCAACACACTTTCAAATTTATGGCTGTAATTCAACAAATACCCCAATTTGGCCAAAGTTCATTGACCCTAAATGACCTTTGACCTTGATCATGTGACCTGAAACTTGCACAGGATGTTCAGTAATACTTGATTACTATTATGTCCAAGTTTCATGAATCAGATACATAAACTTTCAAAGTTATGATGGTAATTCAACAGATACCCCCAATTCGGCCAAAGTTCATTGACCCTAAATGACCTTTGACCTTGGTCATGTGATGTGAAACTCATGCAGGATGTTCAGTGATACTTGATTAACCTTATGTATAAGTTTCATGAACTAGGTCCATATATTTTCTAAGTTATGATGACATTTCAAAAACTTAACCTTAGGTTAAGATTTTGATGTTGATTCCCCCAACATGGTCTAAGTTCATTGACCCTAAATGACCTTTGACCTTGGTCATGTGACATGAAACTCAGGCAGGATGTTCAGTAATACTTGATTAACCTTATGGCCAAGTTTCATGAACTAGGTCCATATACTTTCTAAGTTATGCTGTCATTTCAAAAACTTAACCTTAGGTTAAGATTTGGTGTTGACGCCGCCGCCGCCGTCGCCGCCGCCGTCGCCGTCGCCGCCGCCGCCGCCGTCGGCCTATAGTCTCACTCTGCTATGCAGGTGAGACAAAAATGGCAAATTTATGTACATCAGCATATGGGAGAGGGTTGAATCATCCCCCCCCCCCCAAAAAAAAAAAAAAAAAAAAAAAAAAAAAATCATAGAACTGACAAATATTTCATAATGCCTTCAGGAAAATAATAAAAAGAAAAAAATTTGGGGAAAGGACCCCTGTTTCTTATTTTCATGAGATTTTTTCTGAGATTTGATATACATTTTTCTTATTATTTTACTTGGCTTTATCAAGGACGTGAGAGGGAGACATCCCTCGCTTTATAGAGAGGGTAGTGTATTCAGACTAAAATTGTGTGTTTCTTTTAATTTTCTCTGCAACATGCCATAGTCTCCACAAAGTGCATTATATATTAAATCATGTATAGCTGTGAAAACAGAGTATGGAACTAATTCAAATACGAACGGGTTTCCTCAATTGAAACTGACACCTTGGTATGTGGCCAAAGGAATGTTGCTCCAAGATACTAAAGTCTTAGTAAAGATGCTGATATTCAAGACTTACGAAAAAATTTGTTTGTGGGCGTCCTGTCCACAATGTTCTTGTATTTATATGTTTTGTTTGTTTTTTCACATTAGTTCCTATTACTCTTACTATTGTTGTTATAATCATTGTCATCATAACCATCATCATTGTTCATATTTTTATCATCGTCCTCATACCATCATTATAATTGCTATTTAAATCAAATAGATATCATAATAAACATTATTGTCATTATTATCAAAAGAAGTAGAAGTTGCATCATGATTTCTATCATTTGTTATTATCATTATCACTATTATTACTATTTTTTAAATAAACATTAGCCCTTGAGCATAATAATAATAATCATCATCATCATCATCATTATCATCATCACCACCACAACCACCACCACCATCACCACCACCATCATCATCATCATCATCATCATCATCATCACCATCATCATCATCATCACCATCATCGCCATCATCATCATCATCATCATCATCACTACCATCACCATCATCATCATAATCATCATCATCAATATATCAATACCGGGTGAGTAATGTCTTGTGATATTACTTTCAATTTATATTCACTACCATTATCATCATCATCGCCATCATCATCACCATCATCACCATCACCATCCCCTATCATCATCATCATCATCATTATCATCATCATCATCACCATCCCCATCATCACCATCATCATCACCATCATTATCATCACCATCATCATCATCCCCTATCATCATCATCATCCCCTATCAATCATAATCATCATCCTCATCAACACCACCACCACCATCACCATCCATCATCATCATCATCACCTACAGTATATAAATTACTTACCAGGTGAGAAATATCTTGTACCAGTTTGCGTTTACATTCATCTAACTCTGACTGGTTGGGTTTAGATGGAGTACTCTCATGGGAAATCCTACTCCTTACAACTCCCTCCTAAAAAAAAGAGAAAATAATAAAAAGAAATCAAATGTTTTGAACTGTTTATAAAGACTGCCCTCTGGAGGGGATCCTTATGGACAGCTTCCTGTAATAAAGATGGGGCACTTCCATGAGAAACCCTCTTATTTCTTACGACTCCCTCCTAAAACAACAAAAAATAAAGAAAACAAATGTTTTGAATTGTTTATAAAGACTGTCATCTGGCTGCAAGCAAAGCTGTATTTATGAGGAGGTGGTCTTTATGAAGCGGTGCCTGTGTTTCAATAGGGAAAACTATTCGAGGAAAACCACACTTTATCTTCATAGAGATTGGAGAATGATAATGTGAAGTTCTGGGTCCTGTTGCATAAAAGTTACTATTATGGTAAGTTTCCATCCAATGGTTACTACCATGGTAAATGCTGATCAATGGCCAATCAAAATCAAGGATTGCATGCAAGGTACCACTGTATGTCCATAATGGTAACTTTTGTGCAACGTGGCCCAGAACAGTCAAATGGTAGATTTCATATTACCCTAATATGCTTTTCACACTGCACTTTTTTCCCTTAACCCAAGGAAATTGGTGGGGCTAAGGGGGGTCTTAGCCCCACCAATTTCCCGGGGTTAAGCTTAGCCCACTTCGTTTTCACACTACGTTTTAGCAAAGTGGGCTAGCACGGCAAATAGTGCGGTACTATCTGGCCCTGAAAAAAAGCAGGGTTAGCCGGCTTATTGTGGTGCTAGCACCACAATTGTGGACATCGAAAGAAACGACAGTTATTCATTCAGTCCTTCGTGATAAGCAAACACCAAATGCTATACATGGTATAATGTGGTGCTAAGAGATGCAGTGTGAAACGAAACTGGGCTAAGAAAAAGTGGGGCTAAGCAATAGCCAATCACAGATGTCGAAATTGCACGTTAATCACGCTCTGCAAGGTAAAATCATCAATATTCATGAGCTGTGGGATAGTCCAGGGTTAAGGCGTTAACCCCGGCTAAGCAGATAGTATGGGGTTAAGAAAGACAGTGTGAATCCAAAAAAAGATAGTATGGGGTTAAGGATAGTCCGGGGTTAAGGATAGTATGGGGTTAAGGAAATGCAATGCGAAAAGCATATTAGTCGTTAATAAATCACTCTCATTATCAAATCATTATAAATCATATCTTAGTTTTCATGATTCAAGTTTTATTCCAATCATGTAAAACATGAAATAGAATGAGATATAAATGACATGGTAAAAAATGCAAGATTCCATGAAAGTGGCATAATCACATAAATTACATTAATATTTAAGTCAGAAAGTTATATCAAGGAGCATTTGAATTCCTGTACATATATGTATAAATTGGTTTTCTGAAAATTAATTTAACAAGCAAAAAAATGAAATATACAGAAGTTCAATAAAGAAACACAAGTTACCTAACAGTATACCAACCTGAAATTGCAAAAAAAAATTATAAAAGTGAATTCATAACCAACATAAGATACAAAGACATATGAATCAATTTTCTGTGTTCTAACCAGTTAGCAGTAATTGAGAAAACGTATCTAGCACAATGAAAAAAGTAGAAAAACGCCATAATACAAACCTCTGGAGATTGTACTGTCACACAGTAATACATCTTCTCCAATGGAAATCAGGTCATCATCGAAAGAAAACGACAGTTATTCATTCAGTCCTTCGTGATAAGCAAACACCAAATGCTATACATGGTAAAGCACGCTGTCTTTTTCATTCCAGCTCTAAAGCAAATCTTCTTCCTTCAAAGAAAACAAGTCTCACATTTAGGAAATCTATGCCAGGAAAATCAGCAGGATTTTTATGATCATTTACGAATAAAATCCGCCGATGAAGTGCAAAATTCTGAACATCCGTGTTTAATATAAACTGATATCGACGCTCTCATATTACGCCAAGGATCTGAAGAGGACTATTTATTGTTTCTCAGGTTATTTTAGAGGCTTTATGAACATGATTTAAGGAAGTACCAGGTCCCCTTAACACTAAGCAATGCGATTATTTGCAAGATTCCATCTACATTTAATTCCATTGAATTGAATGTAACATCAATCACACGATAAACTGTAGATCAATTACAAGGCTCTGTGCTACCATGCCCTGACCAGGAAATATAAGAAACAAAGGATATTTCGCTGTCATGTGAATACTCCCACTGGTTGACAATGTTTTCCACTACCAGCTCACAACAACAATAATAATAATAGGCATTTACATAGCACCATCTACCTAGAAATAATCTATTCCGAGGCGCAATTTAATTATCATTTTTATAACCCCGGCTTTAGCTTGAGCTGCCTTTCAGCACTCGGTGCATTCCAGGAATTAATCCTGCCAGGTACCCATTCACCTCACCTGGGTCGAGTACAGCACAATGTGGGTAAATTTCTTGCTGAAGGAAAATATGCCATGGCTGGGATTCGAACCTACGTCCCTCTGATTGAAAGACAAGAGTCGTAAGCACTAGACCACGGCGCCCACATGTTAATAGTAGTTGATTACATTTGTACAAATTTCTTGTCGGCGAACAATATTTACAAAAATTCACAATCTTCTATTAAGGGGGCATTCCTTGCTAGTCAATTTTTAGTCAAAAAATCAATCACAATTCAGGCAATTAATCACAAATTGGCATTTGATTGCAAGTCTGCTTCTGGCAGCAATCTGGGGGCCATTTCATAAAGCTGTTGGTAAGTTAAAGGGATGGTCTGGGCTGAAAGTATTTATAGCTCTATAATAAATAGAGTAGAATTCACTAAGCAAAATGCTGAAAATTTCATCAAAATCGGATAACAAATAATCCCCACTTGTTCTTTTGTATTATTATATGAAATTAGGTTTATTCAAATTTTTTCCTCCAAGAAGTAGACAAATTGGATTGACAACTGATAGTGCATTAGATATTTATTGCTGCAACTTATTTCATTAAAAGGGAGACATATTATTCACACAAGTATGAAATAATTAAAAAATTATGATTTTATGTAATAACATAAGAAAACGGAAAGTGGAGATGTGACATCATCAGCCCACCTAATGAATACTCATGACGACTGTTTTCACAAAATATTGCTACAGTTTAAACTTCAATAATTTAATTATTTGTTATCCGATTTTGATGAAATTTTCGGCATTTTAATCAGTGAATTCTACTCTATGTATTTAAGATATAAATATTTTCAGCCAGGACCATCCCTTTAAGAGTGACTGTGATAAGAGTGGTGATCCCTTCTTGTGGTAAATGGTACATCAAAATGTTCATTGGTGATTGTTTAGCGCGTAAGAAAGTGTCACCAGTCGTTCTTAAAGTCGCTCTTAACTTAATACCAACAGCTTTATGAAACGCCCACCTGCAAGACTTATAAATGATGTATCAATCGTAAATTTGTATCAGGAAATTGTAATTTATTGCGTATATATTTTCTTGCACCAGCCCTTCAGTATAACAGCAAAACAGCAAAGACTTTTCCAACTACATGTCTTTTGAATCAAATAAAATTCACCAGAAAATCCAATATTTCTAAAGGAAAAGACTTAAAAGAAACATATGACAAAGAGGGCTTTTCACCAACATATTTGTCATCTGACACGTAGCCAGATCTGACAACTTTCCATGAGTCTGATTGGCTAATTAGTACAATGCATGTGAAACTGTCATGTCATAACCATACTCGACCAAATAAAATATCCAACAAGTCCTTTCATGAAAATGCTCATAATGTTCAGCAAAATACCAAAGACTTCTCTAAAGAATGTTTTTTCAATCGATCGAAATTCACCAGAAAATCAAATATCTGGAAATATCCAAGGCAGATCAGTAGGTCTAAACATCGACTAGGGCCAAGTCATCTCATACTTGTGAGAACACTGTAGTTCTGTCCCAAATTCTATTTCAATCATAAGAATAATCCAGTTTGTTTAGAAAACACTTCACATGAAGGCCGACATGTAGACAACAGTGCGTCACAATTAAACCCAGGTGAACAGATTCAATCAGTCCTTCCTGCACACAATATACACACATCCTCCACTCCCTGGGGAGTATTATCCCAATCAGAATCCCACGTTCTGGTACATGGATGTCAGGAACTGGCAAAAATGATCTTATTCCTCAAATTTTAATCCAAATTATAGACACAGCTTCTGCCAACAGCTTTAAGACAGGCAGACCAGTGGCAATGCGATCTATATATTAAGCAACAGAAGTTCTTCCTAGCTATCTATATCTAATTCCACTTTATATTTGCACTTTGGATTTGCATTCAAACTTTGTCCTCTATATACAGTTTATTTGTTTTCCAGCTTTATGCTTTTTGGGATTCATGTTAGCTCAAAGAAGACTGATACAATCAGTTTGTATGCATACTGAAAGTAATTTATGCAGTGACAAATAGAGAATGAATTTGAAGACTTTTATTTTGACCACAGTACATTTTGTAGTATACTAAACTATTTTATTGAATACAAAAACAGTCTAAGTTCTAGTTAATAGTAGATATGCTTTATAAATCCTAAACAGACACCCTAGTGACTTTGAAGGGGGGGGGGGGATTCCTTGATTTGAGGAACTGCATTCACACCCACAAAAATATGCAATTGCATACCATTAAAAAATTATGCAAAATCTGGACAGCCAATGGTGGGGGGTCCACAGGGGTCGACTAAGCCCCCAGCGGCGTCCAGGGGCAGGGCCCCGTGCAGGGGTCAAGAAGACAAACCCCCCATGAAATTTATGTCCGTTAGTAACTTTAATAATAAAATAGCAACTTTAATCCTAAAAGGAATGGGCTATTTAAGATGTATCTAGGACTTGGGATACATGGATCTCTGGGGATTTTTCCCCCATTTTTTTCTCTCACATGAAATTTCAGAAATAAGCTATAAAGGACGTCCTGATTTTTGGCCATTTTGAAAGTTGAAAATCAGGATAATCCTGCTAAAATCGGGCAGCTGGCAGGTCTGCAATTGTAAAACAAAACAGCATCGCTACATTTCATGTGTGAATGCAATTAAAACATACTATTTTTATTTTGTCATTTGCCATTCATGGACCACAGAACAAAAGTGGTTTTATGCTTGATATCAAATTGATATCAATGAAAT
Source organism: Lytechinus pictus (assembly GCF_037042905.1). NCBI lineage: Eukaryota > Metazoa > Echinodermata > Echinoidea > Temnopleuroida > Toxopneustidae > Lytechinus > Lytechinus pictus. Next base: position 12,226,115 of record NC_087263.1, on the reverse strand, counting down.
AATTGCCAAAATGCATTTATAGGAATTGCAATGATGAAACCTAAACCAAAACTTAAAGAAATATAGAACAAGCAAGTCATTGTAATTGTTTCTCCTCAACATCAATTCAACATGATAAGTTAAATATGAACTATTTTTTATAGCTCACCGTACCTGTATATTGCTCAATAAAACTATATTTATTTTTCTTCCTTCTAACGACCAGTTCAATGTTTACATTGCAGCTATTAAAGGAAGTCATTATGGTTCCGATTAGTTCCGTTACCGTTATTAATTAGCTTTTGATTTGATATGCTATCAGTTTCACTATAGATAAGGCGATAGTCAGAAGAATTTCAGTTTTGTTTAATAGCAAAACCTGCTCCAGGATCCTTCAATTTTCAAGACTATGAATTCACATCGCTATTATCTATTTGATAATAAATATCAAAGTTTCACAAGCTTCATGAAGGGTTTGTTCCAAGTTTCCATTGATATTAAAAGCAATAGAATAATGTCAAATTGTCTTGACCTAAGATTCAAGTAAGGGACTATCTTAAAACAATTTTTAGCTTTTACTGAACCTAATTGTACATGTAAGACTTATTTTCCATCTAATTCTAAATTATTTATCAACATACATGGAAAATTTCCCTTCTCAAATGCAAAGCATTAAATGCATATGGTCAAAGAGCCCTTTCCATATCTGCCCCTGTACTCGGGAATTCTCTACCGTTAAATATAAGAACTGCACAATCCTTCTCCATATTTAAATCTATTCTTAAAACTTACTTATTTTCAAAATAATGTTTATAATCTTTAATATAGTATGTTTTTGTTAAATATTGTAAGCTTTCATTAATTATGTAACTTTTTGCACTGATTAATAAGTTCTAATTTGTATGACATAATTTAGGTTTGAGGATTAGATTTATTGGATAATTTAAATTACAAGGTTTAATGGACAATTTAGTAATTTAATATATTTTGTAAAGCGAGTCTTTTGACTATTATGCGCTATATAAATTTCAAATGTTATTATTATTCTTATACAATCCTTGTACAGAAAATTGCTACACAAATGAACTTTTGTACAGCACTCAAAAAAATTGTGGAGTAAATTGTGATGATATACCAGGAAAATTATTACCAGCTTTGCAAGAATTAGGGAATTCATACAACAGTAGGTGGTTTCAAACCGCCTCGATCACAAGAATCCCCGTTGAATTACGAGAACATTTTTAGGCTAAAAAATACCCATTAATTATTCCTGCATTCACACCGCCCCGAACATACCCTTCGGGATAAATTCCTGAAGTTAGGAGCATGCGCAGTATGGTCTAATAAGCAGGCAAGGCGCAAGATTCAAAACCACTAGCCCAGCAGCCACCCACGGCGCCCGCGCCCAACGACACGCTGGGCTAAAAGTTCCCGTAAATTGCTTTCACATTGCCAAAATACCTGCGACCTTGGAAAAATCCCCGCGAAAGTTCTCGTAATTTCGCCAAGTACCTACTATTTAGTGGGTATTTTCTTTCAGGGAAAGTACGCGTAGTTTGCTTTCACATTACCAAAATACCTGGTATTTTCTGATCGGGGTAAATTTCCCGATCAGAGAATACCTGGAACTGACGAACTTCGAGGCGGTCTGAAACCATCTTCTGACTGAAACAGTAATATTCATCAATTTGATGGAAGTCCTAGCAAAGTTTTATATATGTGTGAAACTACACGTATAAACTTGATCTAATTCTAAAACCCTATATGAAAAACTGTGCTTCATTTGAACTCTTCATCTAAGAGTAAAACATGTAAAATGCTATTTAATCTGAACATTGGTGTTGACTGTGGATCATATGGTTTGAGTTTATAGTATACTGTAGCAACTAGCGACCTTAGAACGCAGCCTGTTCCCTTGATGACGTAAAGAATCTTGTCCCTCGCTTCCCATCTAATTTCCATGAGGAAGGGGGTAGGTATTCCCTGAGTTTCAATGGCATTGTTTTAAAAGAAATCATTATTATGTATATTTAGCTTTTCATTTCATATTACATGTATATAGACCTATACACATGGGCTTGAACTACAATCTACATGAAAATTACTTAGAATGAAATTGATTGCCATCAAGGACCAATACAAAGTTGGATGAGTTTGAATTCAGTCTTACCCGATTGAATATTTTGATCAAATTTTGGATTGGTCCATGACCACAATCTACATGTATTAGATTTACTTTCAATCTTCATAATAAATCATTTTTATATACTGCACTGTAAAAAAAGATAACACATTGTTTAAGCCTGTCACTCTAACAACAAGTTGTTAAAGTTTTTTTGTAATTGTTTAAACTTTTTAAACAACTTGTTTAAAAAGTTTAAACAGTTGTTTAAAAAGTTTAAACAATAGTCGCTAGTGTGACTGGCTCAAACAATGAGCTTAAAATCATAAACAGCGTTTTTACAGTGTGTAGCACTTAAGTGCTTCACATTGTAATTATTATCACCCCTGTCATCAGATCCTGGCATGCCTGCACAAGCACTGTCTCCACTTCCTGGGAAGCATTCCAAAAAGAGTTCAAAGACTCAAATGCTAGGCATACAACATAGGCTTTCACATCCTACTGGTTACCCATTTAACACCTGGGTGGATAGTGGCAAAGTGTGGATAAAGGCCTTACCAAAGGACGCTAGGCCGTGGTGGGAATCGAACACATGACCCTCTGATTATAACGCAAGAGTCAGAACCACTACACCACAACGCTTCCAAACTACACGTATTTGGGCAGGAGAACTGATACAACTGATCCAAGAAATACAGAAAAATACAGAATCTGTTCACACTTATCACAGCCATCCATTCTATTCCTTGATGAAGAGAAACACGGTGTGGAAGACCAAGCCTAGATGGCCCTCCAACGTGGACAAGAACCTGGCCAGACACTCGAATCAGATCAAGGACACAAAAGATTTCATTTTTTTTCAAAATTAACAGGAAATCCAACCACCAACAAACGAGTCCTTTTCCAATATGATCCAGCATAAGAATTTGGACGAGACATACTACATGTAGGCAACATGCTTCCGCGTGCAAGTGAACTCTTACCGTCCATTGTCTAATATTACTTTCTTTCTCTCCCAAAGAGTTATAATAATAGCCTGATTCTCCTTGAAAATGACAATTCAACCATATTTTATTGTCCTCTGAACAATATAGCTTTCAACTATATAGGGCCTATTGTACACTAAAAAGGGGAGAAGTACTGTTTGTGTAACTTATATCTTGGCAAATATCTAGGCAATTAAAATGTCTTTGAAGTCTGGGAGAGTAACAAAAATTGTCCTGACTCTGTGACTCCGTGTAGGAGATTCATATCTGCACTTTTTTTAATTTGAAGTTCATTATTTGTCAAGACTTAAATTCAATTTCTTCTTGTGAAGGTGTAATTTTGAATATTCAAGGAGTCACTTTTTACTACACTGCTACACACACGCAACACCAGAGGTTTCAAAAACTCATTTGAGATTAATGTTTCATGTTTTTAAAATAATACCCTATTTTAATGATAATAAAAATGATCATAGTGACACATTTACCCAGGGTAACTACTTCAATTCCAAAAACTGTTCTCCCAGTTGACCCAGCCATTATTACCCTAGCTTTAGTCATGGATGTTTTCTGTTCTTATATAATTACCCCCTACACAGATTGCAAACCCTATAAAACTAAAAAAAAAGTTGAGTTGTTGATATAGACAACATCATCAACAAGGTTAAAAGTATCTTAAAACAGAAACTTCAATGAACCTCTATTTCTGCTGACTAATGAGGCTCACTCAAGCAAATGTCCTTAGAATTAAAGAAGAAAAATTATGCAAACATGTACTTCTAAAATGAGTGCTCAAAATAATCCTCTGTTTCATTCTGAAGATCTCCAAAGAGTCTGAACTCACTCCTTGTATTAAAGTCAGAAAGGTTAACTCAAGATGGTCAACACAATAGCATATTAAAAAGAACATATTTCCTGAGAACTAACAAAAACCCTCAAATGATCCTCTTTTCCTTATTAGCAGAAGCTCTCTTAACTATCCACACTCTAGGTGGTCAATGATTCAAGAAGATTTTGAGATGAAACTCAATGAAAATGAACTTCTATAATAGTTCTATTCCTTCTAAAGCTCTAGAAAATAAGTTATCCTACAGAATATTGGGGTTTGACCAATAGCTCTATGGTTTAACTCTAGATGGCCCAGCAGCACCAAGGGTGTAAATTCCCAAGGACTTATAAGACAAAACTCAGATATGAAAATGAACCTCTATTCATTCTGAATCTCTCCATGAGTTATCAATTGACAATTTTAACTCTAGATGGTCAATGCATCCATAAGGTAAAATTTTCAAGGACTAATAGGTTGAAACTCAAACCAGCATTCTGCCAAAAGCACTCCCGAGGTGTACAGTTAAACTCTAGATAGTCAACAGCATCAAGAACTCAAATGAACTGATTTTCCTCCACAAACTCAAAAGTATTATCCAATATCCACACAGTTTAACTCTAGATGATCAATGGCATCACAATCAAAAATTCCCTGAGAAACTTTAAGAGGAAACTCATATGACATGAACCATTATTCCTTAAAAAGCTATCCTCTAGTTATCCTCACGAATAAAACAAAACTCAAATGAATCTCTAATATGAACCTCAACATCCTGCAGATCTCCAAAGAGTACAATCAAACTCCAGTCAATTCTGATCCTTTTAAACTCTAATTTCCCCAGATATTTTTAAAGATGGAAACTCAAATGAAAATGAACCTTCCAAAACTCTCCAACTCTGAGGAAGGTCACCCTGTAGGCCTACAAGTTGAACTCTATAGACGGTCTATATTTTTCCAGGGAGTCAGCGACTTTGAAGATGAAACTCAAATGAAAGTAAACCTGTATTCCTTATAAAACTTTCCAAATTCTGAGTAACTTTATCCTTTACAGGTTTAACTCTAGATGGTCAATGGTATTAAGATGATTTCGATTTCTTCCCAGGTTTTTGTAAAATGAAACTCGAATGAAAAAGAACCTGCACTCCTTCGTAAGCACTCCTGAGTGAGATGGTCAATCAATGGCATCGAGTCAGAGGCTTTTAAGATGAAACTCAATTGAAAATAGACCTGTATTCCTGTTTATCCTGAAAAAGCTCAATTCTGAGCTGGTCATACGAAGAAGAGAAAACAGTCGACGTCTTCAACGAGAGGAAACACAAAAATGTCTATTCCATATGAAGACGGACGAGGGTATGACCCTCTAGGCTCTCGCTATCCTTAGAGCACTCAGAATTACATCAGACCATAAAGATACGGAGAGCATTTCACGAAGCATCTTGTCACTGATTGTCGTGGACGAACTTCCTCAGAGCCAATCAGGAGCAAGGATTTCAGTAGGTTACAACAAATGGTCAGTGAAAATCAATTACTACTTGTTTTGTGAAACCTTCTCCTGGTCAGACTGAAGTGAGCGTGATACGTTCATTGACACATTCCCTCAACAAAAGACCTAGGCTTACCTGATCAATATGATATCGATCGCAGTACTATCATACACACAACGGGATCAATATTTGTGTTCAGTGGAAAGTGAACACAAGGAATTGACATACTTCACTTAACAAAGAGGACAAATTCATTCAAGTAACACCTGGTCTTTCTGTTCACTAATCTTCCTTTTATTCCGCCTAATCTCTGCTTTATTCTTCCTGATCACTTCATCCAACCTATTAAACCATCTTTATGGGTCCTCTTGCCCCTTTTATGCAAGCTCTTCCAATTCATATCAACTGTAAATGTACAAGTTCTTTCTTCCCCCCTTTTTTATTTCTTTTTTGTAGGGGATTTCTTTTCTGTCAGGCCTATATATGATGATCTCCCCCTCCCCCCTCTTTCATAGTTTTCCAAAATGACCTTTCCCATTTAGGATATTAAAGCATCAACACTTTTCAAATGAAGATGTTGTATAAGCTTTCCTGTCATAGCATTATGTGGTATTTCAATTGTGAGAAAGAAATGGCATAGACCTTGGGTGGTAAATTAAGTAATTTCTCTCAGAGATGTGACACCGCACATTGCCTTTTCCCTGTCATATCTCTCTAAGTTCCCGCCCATCTTTTTGGAAGCAAACCAATCAAAATCATCATTGGTTCCCAGTGGGAGCCCTTCCAGCCAATAGGGAGGGCGTATCCCCAAAACAGTTGCTGGCATCCCGCAACTACGCGTATATTGATGCGCTTAATTACAAAGAGAGAGCTGTGAAGGATTTAAGAAGAAAAATAGAAAAAGAAAACAGAGAAAAAAAGCAGGAATTAATATGTAGGGCCTAACTAATTGTAGAGAAGAGACAAAATTTATGACAATTTTTGTGACAAAAGTTATGACATCCACCAGAATACCGATTTTGTCATATCTCTGAGAAAAGATAAAATATGGAGAAAAGACAATGTTAAGAATACCGCCCCGGGTGACTAGAATGGCAAGTCAGCACCAAATTTGGAAAAATAGTTGCATTGCCTGCTTTTGGAGCATTTGCTATTCAGGCTACTGTCACATACCAAACATTATGAACATTTACTACATGAATATTATGATTCATCCAGTAAACTTGAAAATATTAATAGTCAGTTGTAAAACGGGATTCTACAGAAAGTTCAAAGCTGCCTCTCACTGATTAATTTCCCGCCCCTGGGGAATCAAGTGACGCTTCACTACGGTCTACTGACATGGAATGGATGCAAGGTTACTTGGATAGACGTGCCCGGTGTTTAAGCCAAAAGTGGTTGGTGAAACGTCACGAATCGTAAGTTTCTTCATATATTTTCAATCATTTCCAGTACATGATTTTTAACTGACTAATATGAACATTTACTATTCAGAGGGTGCAAAGAAAATAGGCCTACATTAAAACTAGGAATGTATGAATGATCATAAAATCACAAATGTTTCCGCTCAGTGAACTTGACAGCTACCGGTACTTTAAATGTTCAAACAACATTTTTCTGCTTAAATGCTCTTGAGAAGAATGCAAAATTTGTATGGACTACTGTTTCCTCCCCCTCGAATTGATAAAACAGGATCGTACAAGACTAGGTCTCGCTCATCAAGAGGTCACGGTCGCAGAAAAGGAGAAAAGGGTCTCGGAAAGGGTGGTGCCAAGCATTGCAAGGTTCTACGAGACAACAGCCCAGCCCAAGGTATCACGAAGCTTACTGGTTTAATAATATATTTTCTAATTTTCAGCTAATAATAAATAATAATAATAATGATAAAGATAAAAGTATTACATGTAGCACAATTACGAGGTTACCAGTAACAATATTTATGCAACCTATATTAGCAAGAGTTAATTCTTAAACTACTCAAGTCAATACTTTAATGGAGTATATCAGCTCATCATAAAGGGCCCACAAACTGAGCAACAAAGTGAAAAAACCACAACAGATTATCTTTGGCAAGCTTAAACTCATGAATGCTATTTTGGGATTAACTGATCAATAAGCCAATATGTGCTATTAGGGGCATGGGATGGGTGGGGGTTTAACGGAGGGTAAACAGCCTCAACACCCATTTTGTCCACTTTCCACTTTATCTTCTTTCCATTTCATCTACTTTCCTTTTTGTCTCATCCCACAGGCACTGCGAATACGCTGTTTGATATTTTAAGCACACTGTTTAAGCCTGCACTCTAACAAGCAATTATTGTTAAAAGCACTTTTAAACAAGTTGTTTTAAAAAGTTTAAACAATATTTTTTTAAAAATATGTTAAAAGTTTAAACAAATTGTCATCAGAGAGACAAGCTTTAACATACTTAACCTTTTAATTTAAACAGCGTTATTACAGTGTGGTCTGACCCTACTTCATCTACAGGTATGTCTACTAACTATTCTGTCTAATTTCCATTTGACCCCTTTTTAATACCATTTGGTCTAATTTCCAGAAATACAAATTTTATGTAATATGTGCTTGGTCTAGCACCACTTAGTCTATATGAGATGAACTGCTTTTGAACCAAATTTTTAATCAATCAACAAAGTTAAAATAATTTGTAGAAAAAGTAAAATTAGACCACCAACATTATACTAAATGAGAATTAGAAAAGTGGGTTTCAAACCAGTCAAATTGTAGACTGAAAAGAAATATATAAATAGACCAAATTGGTTTAGCCCATATGTAGACTATCTGAGAAATAGACCAACTGCCTGTAGACTTGGACCACATTCTCGTTACCGTTCTTAAACTAGTTTAATGGTTCCAAACTAGTTTAACAGGTAATGAGAATTCTCGAAGCGGTCTTGGAAGCGATCTTCCAAACCGGTTCAGAAAACCACCCCACGATGTAGTTTTGAAGATCCCTTTGAATCGTAAGACTGGTTTTAATAGCGTATTAGGACAAAACCGTTCTTCGGGAAGTGATCTTCGCACATTTCGAGCATGCTACTACACACACTGTATGTGGAATGCCTACGCTGCGGTTTCAAATTTCCCGCAAAACATGTCACCCCACTGAGAGTGTTCCCATAGCAAAAAAAAAAAACGCTTTACATGAAGTGGTTTTGAAAACCACTTTCGGGTGATCAAATGGGAATGCTAGCAAAGGGATCTTCCAAACTGATTTACTGAACCGATTTCCAGCAAACTGGTTTTAGAAAGTAAATGAGAACGTTGTCTATATGGTTTCCTTAACTGGTTTAAAGGAAACCAGTTCAAGTATACTGAGAACGGGGTCCTAGTCAATAGAAACAGAAGGGAGAGGTTAGCAAACCTGTTAGTTGTCTTCTTCAACTGTCACCTACATGTGTGCAATGCTTCACAGGGCAAACAATGCTTGTGATCAAATAACTGAATGCCAACATGAGATACAAAACTTCTGGGACCACCCATTTGTCAAATATAAGTGAAATTGTACAAATGTACTCTTTTATAACATCATAGCATTATCTACCCATCGTTCCATGCTCTAACAATACTTCAGTTTCAAATTCAGAATCATCCTTTTTCAGCCTTTAAATGCCAAGTTCAGTTTGGTAAAGCCTCACAGATATCTGAAGCTGTTTTGTCTTTAGCTAGTGAGAAACTGACAAACTATGTTAGTGTTAAATTTTTCCTCTGACGAATAAATGATTACAGAACTTTGGAAAAAATGGAACAAACATAATGGTATAATATATATAATTGGTACTTGAAAGCCTCTATTCAGCTCTGTAATTACAGCTGACTTGGGCAATTATTCAATAGGTCGTCATATAGAGACATAAACTCCTCAAAAAAAGTTTGGAAATCTGACTTTGATCGATAATTTCTCCTCGGTTTTAGTAAAAATCAATGTGTAATTAAGTTAACATCAATGAATAGAACATTTAATTTTCTTTAAAATGATACCCTACATGATATGATTATGGTTCACATGGAGGTGCAGTGCCTTGAAATGTGGGGCAAGGTCAAAATTCAAAAGCTGCAAAATGACACAATATTGAAAGTCACTGTTCTTTTTTTCGTGGTGATGAGTGAGTTTCTCAGCGGTTTCTTTTGACTTTGATTGATAATTCCTTATCGGTTTTAGTAAATATCAATGTGTAATTAATATCAATGAATATATCATTTAATTTTCTTTAAAATGATACCATACATGATATGATTATGGTTCACATGGAGGTGCAGTGCCTTGAAATGTGGGGCAAGGTCAAATTTCAAAAGTTGCAAAAATGACACAATATTGAAAGTCACTGTTCTTTTTTCAGTGGTGATGAGTGAGTTTCTCAGCGGTGTCTTTTAATTGTTTACATGCACCTTAACATCAGCATTAACATGGAATCAAACACACCTCTGCACAAGCAAACACATACAAAACAAACAAACAAACATGCATGGGTATTTCAAACCACGACTCAAACCATGTTATCTCACAGAACCATCACTACAGAAGCAGAGGCATGATTTGAATGGATTTTCATCTCTGTTGACACAGACAAAAGAATCATGTTCTGTATTGACCCTTCAAGACTATTTCTGCTCGTTTTGCAGCTTTTCAATTTAGACCTCATCCAACACTTTTGAATCCTGCTCTTTTCGTGATGGCATGATCATAACAAGCATGGTATCATTTTAAAGAGAATTAAATGATCTTTTTAATGATATCAAATATGCATTGTGTAGAATTGGAAGTAGGGAGAAATTAATGGCCAAACACAGATTTCCAAACTTTTTTTGAGGGGTTTATAATAGATTGAATAATTGCCAAAGTCTGCAATATTCCTGATCAATATGCAAAATACCGATTCAAAGTCTTCAGTTAAAAAGATTTATTATGCGGTCAGGATACTACCAATTCCGAAACCTCATTTCAGAATTCAAACAGGCTTTTCTTCCAGAGAGTGAGGTCTAGAGGTTGGAGCATTGGACTCACGATTGTAAGGTTGTGTGTTCAAATCCTTGCTCTGCCATTGCCTCCACTTTGATAAAAAACCCAATCTAATTTCTGTCATCTATAAGGTCAGCCACTGTGCCTGATTAGTGATTACTAGTAACTTGGACGTAAAACGTTTTCTACATGTGATTGTTTATAAACCAGCTTGGCATTAAACCTGCAAAAAAAGCTGTCCTGCTGATTTCCCACAGGAGCTAACAAAACAGAAACAGAAAGAGAATATATTCAGAATTCAAATGTGAAAATCCATCATTCTTTCATGGATTTCCTTTTGATTTTTTTTCACCAAACCTTCTTCCACATGATTTTCTAATTATTCTGCGATTTATCAAAACCAGTTGGACATCATGAGAGTTGACTTCCCTTTAAACATACATGGGCTAGTCTCTGCTCAAGGTTTCAAAAACTGTGCATTAAAAAATGACCCTATTGAATATTCTGGTAGTATGCAGATTTCCCCCTGTTTGCCTTTTTATTAAAAAAAAACCTTCACACAAGGAAATTGGTCTGAATATTCAACCAGTCAAGAAATAACAGTTTTTGCCACTGGCTTTAGGGAGATTTTTTATCTTTGAAAGAATTTATAGCTTCTTTCATATTTTAGTTATTTCTAATTTCTTTCTATCTTCTTCATTGTTGCATTTGTGCTAGTCTTGTGTTAAGACCCACTTGCTGATAAAAGATTCAACCACAAGGGTCTGTGACTGTAGACTAGGTTTCCCTTCAGGAGGTCTCCCCTTGATATATTATCATGCACTTTATATGTTAATTTCATTGGCCTAATGGTACAGATGAAAATAAGGAACATGATGATTATTTATGGGCATACAAGTATAGTCCGCAGGAAAAGGCCCTTGCATTTTGCAAACTGCATAGTGCACAATGCAGGGTCTGAAGTAGTGAGACTAATGTACTGTGGCTGGCTTTACAAGACAGAGAGTTTGGAAGCTAGTTTTCTCTCTAGACATGGTTTTGGTTAAAGTGCTAAATTTGAGTCTGTGCTTCCGGACTAATACTACTTCACTTTAGGCGGTGCTGCACTAGCCTGAGTTTGCTCAATCTCGAGATTTTAGGCCGATTGGCCTTATTCGTGATTAATCTCGAGATTCAAGAAACCCCGTCACCACCATCGCAACTCGCAAGAAGAGCAATACCTGCTCGAGCGAGGCATCGATGGATTATGGTTTGACGCCGTGGATAAATAATCCCGAGTGCATCTGCACCTGCGAATTAGCGGGATAATTCGTAAAAAACGCGCTATTTTGCAAATAATCCCAAGTTGACTTGGGATTGCAATCTCGAGATTAATCCTACGAACTAGCGCAATAATTGCGTCTCCATTACAAATAATCTCGAGATTATTCAGATCGGGAAAATTTGCCAGATCAGAAGTAGCGTGCTAATTTGAAAACTCGGGCTGATTCACGCTTCTTTGAAATATTATAAGGGAAATCCCCTAATATGTGGTGATCGCAATCACATGGATGTTCATAAGGCAGCTATCCATCTGCCAAGTTTAATTAGTAGAGTACAATGTACCTTGCTTCATATGTATTCCATATTCTCACTGGGAAAAAAAAGGGAAATTCTATGTGGTACATCCCAACAAAGAACCACATAGACAACCTGCAAACATGTCATTTTATTACATTTTCTTAATAACAGAAATTTTAGAATTGACTTTAACGACAGTAAAATCCTGTTTAGGGTCAATAATGTAAATTTTAGTGGGGTACTGTCTGACAAAAGTGTAATGGCCATTGACTGTCATTTCTTAGTGAAACTTAGAATTTTAAACTGCTCAGTACTTAGTATCCGGCACCTTCTCTTGGCAATGTTTTTATTTTGTTATAAATATGAACATTTTGGGCATTTATCATGCTAATTTTGTGACTGGAATCAGATTCAGAAAGCTACAGATGATGATTACATCCTGAATTTTTGTTTACGCATTTGATGCTTGATAAGTACATGTAGCACATCTAATCAAAATGGATGTCCTGCAAAAATCACATAATTTATCCAATAAAACACATTTTGATTTCTTAATTTAGGGCACAAAGAGTGTCACCCCAAACCACCAATAAGTCATCAGGGAAAGTTCTCTGTACATGGCCAAAATAGTAATTTGGTCTTTAAAAAGTAAAAATTAAGAAAATATTATCTGAAAGAGTAATTCTTCTTCTTTTATTATACCGTCATCCTTTTGAAGAACTTTGTAAAAATTGAATAAAAGACAAGAGGCAATGTTTTCTTTAAAATAACATCACTTTTTTTTTCCAGACTGCATTCAACCAGGTACTCATATGGGTAATGTCGTTGATCAATTTTGACAATTTATTGAGATTGCACAGTGTGCAGTGTGCAACCGGCAATAAATTTATACTTTACTTTCGGGGGCTTCTTTTTTACGCTTACTGCCTAAATTTGCAAACATTGGATAAGCTTTAAAGGGATGCTCTGGGCTGAAAATATTTATATCTTAATAAATAGAGTAAAATTCACAGAGCAAAATGCTGAAAAATTCATCAAAATTGGATACCAAATAATGAAGTTATTGAATTTTAAAGTTTAGCAATATTTTGTGAAAACAGTTATATGCACGCCATCATGAATATTCATTAGGTGGGCTGATGATGTCACATCCCAATTTTCTTTTTTCTTATCTTATTACATGAAATCATAATTGTTTCATTTTTTTCATACATGTGTAAATGATGTGTCTCCATTATGATGAAGGAAGTTGCACTATAAATAACTGATGCACTTGTTTGGTTGTCAGTCCAATTGTTTTAGTTCTTGGTAGAAAATTTTTGAATAAACCTAATTTCATATAATAAAATACAAAAGAACAAGTGGGGGATATGACATCATCGGCCCACCTAATAAATATTCATGATGACTGTTTTTACAAAATATTGCTTAACTTTACAATTCAATAACTTTGTTATTTGTTATCTGATATTGATGAAATTTTCGGCATTTTGCTCAGTAAATTCTACTCTATTTATTAAGCTATAAATACTTTCAGCCCGGACCATCCCTTTAACATCACTTTTTTTTCCAGACTGCATGGAAGGTTCATTGAGATTGCACAGTGTCCTGTGTGCAACAGGCAAAAATTAATACTTAATGTTCGGGGGCTTCTTTTAACAGCTTACTGCCTGAATCTGCAACATTTGATAAGCTTTTACATTGCAGTGAATGGGGCTTTTTCCTTTCCAGGGCTCTTTTGGGCATTTTTGGGAGCAAAATTGCCCCGAGCCCCCATGTTTATTTTACCCATAGTGCACGAATCTCATGCTTGAGTTAAAAACCCACAGCTTTAATCCTGATTATCTTCTTATTCCTTAAAGCTCACATGGAATTTCTTCTGCATTCAACCAGGTACTTGTATGGGTAATTTTGACAATTTGTATGTCATTTTCAAGCTCAGGATGAGTTCTTTTTCAAGTTTAATAAAAAAAATCTCACAATTAATTTTCTTGATCTTGTAATGAATTGGAATGGCGCGAGACATCACAAAGATTTTAAAAAACATAAAAATCTTTAATTTTGTTTTTCTTTGTCAATGCATTTGTGCCTAAACTTCCATTTATCTCTCATTTGTCTTCTTTTACTCGAAACCAAATGATGTCAGGGAAAACTCTCCCTATCACATGTTTGTTGTACCAGTAACTTAAAAAAAACTGATCGTACACTGTATGTCAAGCAATAAAGAGTTTGGTCTTGATTTCAATCACATCATTGTAACGACAGTCGATCGTACTGCCCACACACGCCTTGAACACATTGGAAGGCATGGGCCAATTATGACGTATAGGTTATTAATGCGGTTAAAATAATGGATTATAACTACCGGTAGCACATTTGCAAGGGAAGATCTAGGTGTACGAGCTTGCTCAAATTATTTTGATTCAGGATGCAATCCCTAGCCATCTGTAATCTAATGTAAAATCTCCTCTTAAAAACTACACTGTCATATTTTAATGTAGGGCCCAGTTTACAAGCAGTTTTGCTTCTTTTTGGGTCCTGGCCATTTTTGAATTGTTATCTTGTTTGTCAATGATTGATTTGTATGATACTTATTTTATGATGTTCATGTACTATGTTGATTTTAAATGGTCAAATAAATGATATGAAAAATGAAAATATTCCATGGGGAAAATTACACGGGGGCTTGGGGCAATTTTGCCCTTGAAGTGCTCAAAAGAACCCTGGAACCCCCCCCAAAAAAAAAAAAGCCCTGGAAATTCCCCTTCACTGCAATGTTAAAGCTTCTCCAATCATGGAGAATGCTCCAATGTTGCAGAATTTATTATTTTTTATTTTAGGCAGTATTAGTAGGTTGTAAAATGTAGCTCCCCCAAAAAAGACAATTGCCCATTACATTCCATTCACACTACATAACCCCCCCTACCACTTGAGAATATGGAGATGGGCATGATAGGGGGGTCATCAAAATATTGTTCTCAACAGGAGGTGCTGCACCAGCCAGAGTTTGCTCAATCTCGATATTTTATCCCGATCGGCTCTCTTCGCGATTAATCTCGAGATTCAAGAAACCCCGTCTCCACCATCGCAAGAGCGATTCCTACTCGAGCGAGGCATCGATGCATTCTGGTCTGACACCGTGAATAAATAATCCTGAGTGTGTCTGCACCTGCGAATTAGCGGGATGATTCGTAAATAGTGTGCTATTTTGCAAATAATCCCAAGTTGACTTGGGATTGCAATCTCGAGATTAATCCAGCGAACTAGCGCGATAATTGCGTCTCCATTACAAATAATCTCGAGATTGTTCAGATTGGGATAATTTGCCGGGTCAGAAATAGCGCGCTAATTTGAAAACTCGGGCGCATGCAGACAGCCCTAATCTTATCTTGTAGAAGGATAATCAGGCTAAAATTCTGAGATTGAGCAATCCAGGCTGATACTGATCAATGGAGAACTACAAATTCATGACCAAGAGGCCATTCTCATTACGCTTTCTAAAACTAGTTTACTGGAAACCGATTCAGGAAACCACTTTGAAAGATCGCTTTGCGAGCGTTCCCACTTGATCACATGAAAGTGGTTTTCAAAATCACTTCACGTAAAGCGCTCTTGTTGCTGTGTAAACGCTCTCAGCAGGGTGACACGTTTCGCGCGAAATTCGAAACCGCAGCATACGCATTCTACACCTGTCGTGTGGAGTAGCGTGCTCATAATGTGCGAAGATCGCTTCCCGAAGAACGGTTGTGTCCTCACTTACGCTAAAACCAGTTTAACGAGGCAAAGCGATCTTGAAAACTACATCGCGAGGTGGTTTTCAAAACTGGTTTGGAAGATCGCTTCCAACCAAGACCGCTTTGACCGTTCTCACTACACATTAAACTAGTTTCCACTAAACTAGTTTTAGGAACGTAGTGAAAACAGCCTCCAAGATCACATCATATCATACCATTCACATTCAGCAAGTGCATCTAGTATCGGCAACCTAACAAGTAGAAATAGAAAATTCATTGTATAAACTTACCAAGTGATAATGCAAGCAATAGCATGCTGAAGGAGGCTAACTCATAAATAGTAATTCCTTGATCAGACCATCCGACTGTGGGCTAGCTACCAGTACCGGGCCAAAAGCCGAATCAGTCAGATCAGACTCAGCTCAGGTGAAATCAACAAGTGTTTATTTATCCAAATTCCAAGTTTAGACATCAACAAGCATGCAAAAATCCTCTCCTCCAAGGAACAATACCAATCACACAGTACAAGCTGCTATTGTATACAAAAAATCAATGCATATTCCTCAATAATCCCTTCATGGGTTATTATTTTATATTGCGCTCAACAATGACTAATCCCGTTGATACAAAACCCATGCATGCAGGTAATAGCATGGAATAGTCCCTTCCTAAGAATACTGGGATGATTTAGGACTGTGTGTGCAGTGTGTGTTGATATCCTGAAGTGGTTTTGAAGTCAGCCTCAACTTGAAAAGTGAGACCAACTATTACACTGTAGTCTACGCACATCAGACCCAAGCCAAGATCCAATGACCAGAGGGGTGATATCTGAAAAGTGCTTTTAGAGATTTCATACATCATTCCAATGAAATAAAACGGAACATTATTACGTGAATTATTAATTTGTGACGACGGTCAAATTGTCTAAAGATTAAAACCCTGAGTAGACTTCAACAATTTTCTTTTCGTGCAATATCACCATCAATCGAGTGAGCTGCATCATTGAGCTAATTTGCAAGTGAAACAGACTTGAACAAGAAAATGTCTCCTAAACTCCATGATGTATCACATCATTTGACTTCAAACACAAACGTTACTGAACTTTGCTGCTTGGCAATGTCCTTTGGCAAAGCACCAATCAAAACTTTGCCACTCTCCATCCAGGTGTTAAATGGGTACATGGTAGATTGCGAACATCAATGTTATTGGCAGATCGTATTGAATTCTCATTGCTGGAATACTCCCCAGGGAGTGGAGATTGTGCATACACTAAACATGTGGGCCATCTACAATCCAAAGACTGGGGTAATAGTAGTCCTATTAGTAAAGCACTTCAAGCTGTTCAGATGATGATGATGCACAGCACTTGTATAGCGCCATATATCTGTCAAAGACATTCAAAGGCGCATTTTTGGAGGAGCCAGCCAATCTCGGTCGCCTAGAAGGGCGCACACACCGAACTGTGACCCGCAGGTCTCTCCTCCCGATATGGTGGGGGAATGCAGGTGGACCACTACACCGGGGTTTCCCCCTACTCTTATTCGAATAGTGCAGTGGATTCTTAGCGTGCAAAGTCGGTAGCTCTCCTCTACATGGGGCCTCCATTTAACGTCCTATCCGAGGGACGGAGTGTTTTCCACTGTAACATAGCCTGCATCTGATCTACATGTATGTACAGGGGAGAGGCATTTACACACAACGCACTGGCTTCAGTCATCCGCCCGGGGTGGACTCGAACCCACGAACTTTGGTTCGACGGGCAGACACTTTACCGACTGAGCCAACTTCGCTCTCAGATTAAAAAGCACTATTAAATAAAAGTGGAAAATAATTTTGTCCTGCCATGTCTTATCAGTTTCTTTCATGCTCTTGACCTCCAATTAAGGCCAAGGAGAAAAAACATAAATAAATGCCCAAATTTCCTGGGTTTTTTGCTAGAGCTATACATGTAGAGCAAAAAACAGGAAATGTTTTATGTATAATAGAACATACTGATCCAGACGACAACACCATCATTTCTAAAGGTGTTTGATTTATAAGACTAACCAGGAAACAAAAAACCTGGTATTTAGTCTATATATACAAACTCTATAGATATCCACTGTTTGAATAGCAAACATCCTTGTTGTGTGAAAGACATGCACAGTCATTACTTGGTGTCTCAGACAGAAAAACAAAGAAAACCTTCAAGTGCATGATGGTATTGAAAATTATCATTAAAGGAGAATGAAACCCTTGAAACCAGCTGAATCCATATCAAAGAGAAAAATCAAAGGAACACATTGTTGAAAGTTTGAGGAAGATTGAATGAATAATAAGAAAGTTATGAGCATTTGAATATTGAGATCACTAGTGCCATGTAGATCCTCCCATTGGCAATGCGACCAAGATCTGTGATGTCACACACGTACAACTCTCCCATTTGGACACTGAAAATATACCCCAAAACATTTCTTTTTGCTCATTCTAATCATATGACAAACGATTCATCAATGATATAATGTTGTGAAACCTCTGTACTTGTCATCTCATAAAGAGAACACCTCACCTTGTGATAGACTCTATAAAAGTGAGAATATAAGTGAAATAAGTACTAAAGTAATGAGGGAGTTGTACGTGTGTGATATCACAGATCTTGGTCGCATTGCCGATGGGAGGATCTACATGGCACTAGTGATCTCAATATTCAAATGCTCATAACTTTCTTATTATTCATTCAATCTTCCTCAAACTTTCAACAATGTGTTCCTTTGATTTTTCTCTTTGATATGGATTCAGCTGGTTTCAAGGGTTTCATTCTCCTTTAAGAAGCACACAACAGCAATGAAGAAATAATACTTATATATCATCATCAAAATTTTTTTTATTGCAACTTGAAAATAATTTTTTTTAAAGGGTTTTGTAACACTAACAGTCAAGGTTGCAGGTATACTTCTTTAAAAAGTTGAAATGTTTCAATTAAACTTGATTTTAGTTGAGATTCAGTGATTCACTATTGATTTAAGTCAGACTCAGGCGTACATGAATGTTTATTAAATTCACTATGCTCCAGCTAAAATATGTTCTCAATTGTGTCTCCATTTTCAGTTGCCTGGGTTACATCCAATCTTTTGAGCTGAACCCGGGGTGGGGGGGCACTCAGTATGTAATCAGTGGTGGGTATGTGACGCGGAGGGGACCCCCATTTTTACACTAAATTTTCCGTTCCAAGGCATCAAATTTTTATCTTATTGAGAAAAAGAACAAAGAAAGCCGCTCCAAAGCATAGCATTTTCTTCGTTACGCCATTCCGGCCGCATTGATCCGCTACAATGAGCTGCAAGTTTGGTGAAAAGCGGCCCGATTATCGCCTCTGCGTGAGCGCACCCGGCGCCAGTGCCGCTGAGCTAGCTGCATGCACGTATGCCCGATCAATAGGGATGCCATGGATCCTAGTTGGGGATGCATATGCACGCAGGCGACCTGTTCCAAGGACCCCCGTTTTCACAAACGTTTGCAGTTCCGAAGCCTGTTCCGAGAACCCTCCTTTTTACAATATGCCCGCTCCAAAGCCCCCTTTTTTGTCTCGCCCACGGCACATACCTGTACCACTTTTTTGGTCGTGTAACCCCCCCCCCCCCCCCCCCCCCCCCCGGAGCTGTAATAATAAAATAAAACCCACACACACAAACAAAAATCCCTTAAGCCTTCATATTAATGCCAGGACCACTTACATATTCTTTTTTTTTTAATCACCAGCTTCAAATAAGGATTCTTAAAACATACAATTGATATCTTTTGATAATCCCCAGGCATTTACAGCTGGTAAATGTTTTTCTTACTCTTTTGTCATTTATTGTAATTTGTATGTATTGTACTGGTCATTGTTATCATTGTGCTAATCTTTTTATTGTCATGATTGTATTCCTGGAAAGAAATGAAATACTAGTATACAAAAGAAAACATTTCAACCTTACTATTAATGTCTGAATTGAAAGACTACTGATTAGTATTGTATTGGGGAGTCACTTCCCAGGTAATATACATACCACATGGGATCATCATCAAAACACCACTGGCTGGCTGCATTCACACTTTGCACTAATCCAGTTTAACTTTTAGTTTTGATGTTTATTGTCATCAAAACACCACTGTACTGGCTGCATCCACACTCGATACTAATCACGCTTTAATAATTTTTAGTGTGGATGTTTTTCTTCATCAATGCACCACTGTACTTGCTGCATTCACACTTTACACTAAAATCCAGTTTAACATTTAGTTTTGATGTTTGTCATCACTCATCAAATCATAATAATTAAGTTTTAGCATGGATGCTTTTCTTCATCATAACACCACTGCACTGGCTGCATTCACTTTACACTAATCTATTTAAACTTCTAAAACAAATGTTTATCATCCAAACACCACTATAATGGCTGCATCCACACTTAATACTAATCCCGATTAATTTTCAGTACGATATGGATAAGTCATCATTACAACATGCACCTCTAAATATTGAATGCGTTCACACTTAAAATCAATTTTGTTTTAGAGTTTCAGTATGGATATTTATTATTTATCATCAGAGTATGCATCTTACTGGCAGCATTCACATTTTATCATATTCTAAAATGTATTTCAAATTTTTGTACTGATCCTTGTTATCGTAACTTTTATTTCATTTTCGTTTTATTTATTTATTTTTTGCTCATAACTTAATATGACTTTATTCTCTTGTATGTGTGTCTGGTTTTCTCTTGACTAAAGTATTAAGTTATTCAGTTAACTTTTTGACCCTGGCAGTGGCACTGGGTGCACCATCTATATTCTGTTATGTTCATTACTGGGTTGTATAACATTGTATCAATTTCCTTGGTGTACTTTTCACTGCTGAATAAATACTACTAACAATTAGAAAACATGCACCATAATTACTGGCTGCATTCACATAACACTATAGTTTAACTTCTGAATAGAATGAATGATGTTTGTCATCATCAAAATCGATCTACACCTTTTTACAGGCTGCATTCAATAAACGTCTGTCAAAACATAAGAATGAAAACACAAAACCCTAAAGATTGCAATTTAAAAGGCTCTTTGGCAGAACCATTGGTAAAACAAAGATGGAAATGTAATAGCAGGGGCCTGTCTTACAAAGAGTTGCGATCAATCGCAACTATGGAAAGCCAGCAAAGTCAATATATAAAATACATGTTTGTTCAAAAGAAATTCTAGATATGAATGTATATCCATAAATTCATTGATTTCTTGAAAATTTGGTGTGTTCTCCTTTCTTTACAAAGGACATTTGGCAAATTTCCTGTAGACAAATTTATGACACTGATGGATTTCCATAGAGTTCGATTGATTGGATCAATCGTAGCTCTTTGTAAAATAGGGCCCAGACCATTAGTAATTTTGTGAAGACAATGGCAATGACCAAGGGAGTGTTTCCTGGAGCAGAATGTCCATGATTTTCATTGACTTATTTGTTCTGAGCCAATCAGATGCAGGGATTTCAGTAGCTTGTAA
Organism: Lytechinus pictus; assembly: GCF_037042905.1. Classification (NCBI taxonomy): domain Eukaryota; kingdom Metazoa; phylum Echinodermata; class Echinoidea; order Temnopleuroida; family Toxopneustidae; genus Lytechinus; species Lytechinus pictus. The sequence goes on along the minus strand of NC_087263.1, from coordinate 12,204,923 downwards.
CAGATGTCGGTCAAAATTACTGACTATGTGTATATTGAAATGCTTCAATCAGAAGTGGAAGAATGACTGAACCTGGTATACAGTTTACCTCCAGAACAGGACAGGAAGATGAAAAGGTCATGTGCACTGTCACATAACATAACCAATCCTGAATGGAAAGCCTTGTGATAATAAGATAAAACCTTATCTGACCCAGTAAATCAACAAAACACCCGATAAAGGAAGTACTGTACATGTAAGTGACAGGTAGGACTATATATTTTGTTTTAAAACAGTTAAATTTGTTTTATACATGTATTTTATTTTGGATACTACTTTTAAACACCCTACTGCCTATTAATCTGCAGCTTAACCCAGGAATCCTTTTAGGAACTAAAGGGCCTTCTGCACCAGCCCGAGTTTTCAAATTAGCGCGCAATTTCTGATCCAGCAAATTATCCCAATCTGAACAATCTCGAGATTATTTGTAACGGAGACCCAATTATCGCGCTAGTTCACTGGATTAATCTCGATATGCAATCCCAATTCAACTTGGGGATTATTTGCAAAATAAGCGCGCTATTTTACGCTGGTGCAGACGCACTCGGGATTATTTATTCACGGCGTCAGACCATAATGCATCGATACCTCGCTCGAGCAGGAATCGCTCTTCTTGCGATGGTGGAGACAGGGTTTCTTGAATCTCGAGATTAAATCACAAAGAGGGCCGATCGGGCTAAAATCTTGAGATTGAGCAAACTCGGGCTGGTGCAACACCGCCTTGAGGGGCAAAAATTGCCCCCAGCCTCCATGAAATTTTTTTTTGCACTGCTGCAAAATGACTTTGGAAAAATCTCAAGAAATTGTAAAAAGTAGGTCAATAATCAGTTTTTCAAACTTATCTCCAATCTGCAAAATGACATTTCAAAATATCCTAATAAAACAAATGAGCTTTTCCTCGCTTGATAACAGTTGAACTGCTTGTTTTAATTTCGAATAATTCAACTTGATTTTAGGGTGAGGTACCCCTCCATTATCACTTAATAAACCTGTCTTTGGTCATGTGAAATTCCCCCAAAATGTGTTTTATTCCCGGGGGGGCCAGTCAAATATATTGATGTACACACGCGTGACCAAGTAATTTCAAAACACCCCCTAAACAAGTTTTTCTCTGTGTGCAAAAGTACCCCCTAAACAAGTTTTTTGCGCGCTTTATTTACACATTTTGGCCCCTAAACAAGTTGTCGCCAAAATATGACCTCGGGAAAAAGCCTTGGGGGAAAAAACATACCCTAAACACGTTTGGCTAGTCTCTAAAAAGCTTTGGGGAAAAACATACCCTAAATACGTTTGACCCCGCGATCGACCATTGACCAGTCTTTCAAAACCACCCTTTTTCTTGAAAATCTGTGTTTTTGATACCCTTAACGAGTCCACGGCGGACCGCGTCCAAAACTAAAAAACACCCCTTTAAACACGTTTTTTGGGTCACGCGTGTGTACAGAAATATATTTGACTGGCCCCCCCCGCGGTTTTATTGGATAAATTTACTGATTTTTCATCAGAATATAATTTGATCAAAATAGAATACCTGCATATTCATGTATGTCTTGTTTATAACACCTTCTCAGGCATAATGGGCTAGCAGTCTTCCAATATCCAATTACTGAAAGCAAGTGCTCAAACAGCTACCGTTATTAAAATAAAAACATTACTGAGAGAGGCTGCTAGATACTGCTGGAAAACAAGCCATATCTAATTCTAATGGGTAAAAATGCATTCAATGATTACTACGCTTTTATATTGTTACATTTGAAGATAGCTCAGTCGGAAGAGCGGGGGTTTCGGATTCCGGTGACCCGGGTTCGATTCCAACTTGGTGCACTAGTGCCCTTTGGCAAGGCATTCATCCTCTATACCAGGTCCCTCGGAGAGGACCTTAAGCTGTCGGTCCTCTGGTTGCTTGCTTACAAGCATTCATGCTTTCTTAGCAATCAGGTAAAATAATGACAACCACATTTGGGAATAGTTCCCATTACTGCCAATTTTGAAACAAAGTTAAAGACAGCTCGGCTTTCAGGGCCCTGTCTTACAAAGAGTTATGACTGATCCAATCAATCGTAACTATATGGAAATCCATCAGTGTCATAATTTTTTCTACAGGAAATTTGCAAAATGTCCTTTGTAAAACAAAGGAGAACACACCAAATTTTCAAGAAATCAATGAATTTATGGATATACAACCATATCTAGCCTTTTTTAACAAACATGCATTCTATATGTTGACTTTGCTGGCTTTCCATAGTTGCGATTGATCGGATCAATCGTAACTCTTTGTAAGATGGGCCCCAGATCTCACCTGGCCCTGTTGCAAGAGTTCTCCACTGTGTCAACAACACAAACCCAGATAAGAGTCAGACTTGGCAAACTTTTCTTGTTTGTGATGACCACATTAAACCAACTATTAAAGCACTGTTATGCTGATAACATTAGTTGCGTTCACATGACAGTTAAATTCATAGCCTCAAAGTTGAACACTACAATATGCTAAACATATATCTCAAAGTGTTCATATTTTGTACCTTAATGTGATCACACTGTACTGCATCATTTCACCTCAATTTTTTCACACTACTTTATGGTAATCATATCAATGTGTTCATACTATACTTTGGTAATCATATTCACTCAACGTGTTCACACTACACTATGGTAATCATATTCCCTCAAAGTGTTAACACTGCACTATGGTAATCATAACTCTACACTATAGTAGTCATATTCCCTCACAGTTTTCACACAACTTTATGGTAGTCATATCAATGTGTTCATAGTACACTATGGTATTAAATCATATACCCTCAAAGTGTTCACACTACACTATAGTAATCATATCACCTCAATTTTTTCACACTTCTTTACAGTAATCATATATCAATTTGTTCATACTGCACTATGGTAATCATATTCCCTCAAAGTGTTTACACTACATTATATGGTAATCATATTTCCTCAAGGTGTTCACACTATACTATGGTAATCATATCACCTCATTTTTTTCACACTACTTTATGGTAATCATATCAATGTGTTCATAGTACACTATGGTAATCATATCAAAATTTCGGGGTGGTGCCATCCGCTTTACATTTTCATCCGCTCCAGGCAATGGACAAAATGGGCGAACAATGAAATAACAGTGGACGGATGCTCGATGGATATAGAGCAGATGAACCAACTATTCTAAGATTACACAACGATGCATAACGTTTTCCAACGGATGGCAAGATTCTTTTCCGTTTTACATCCTCTCTGCATACGTAAGTGCAGTGGAACCAAGCCTTGAACGGTGTACCATTTGGGAGAAAAAAGCACACTACAAGTGGATAAACCATAGGAAATGGTTTTAAAAAATGTGCAAAGAGAAAAAATGAATCACACTGTAATACTTACTCGTTTGCAATTCGAACATCTCGTTCTTCGCGGTACAGTACTGCCAACTGTTGTAATAAATGACATTAATCATTATTTAAAACAATAATACATTACACCAAATAAAATAAAGTCTATTTGGTTATGCCTTCATCTGGTAATATACATGAATTACGAACAATTATGAATTAAAAACAATGAATAAATTATGAAAATAATGCATCATATAGGCATTTCTTTTGAATAGTTAATTCATTTTTCATTTATATCCGTAGTTTTTACTTAATTTATATTCATAATTGTCTCTATTTGCTAATTTCTAAAGCACTGTGATACAGTCATAGCAAAGAGCACTTTATAAATACCAATATTGAATTGTATTGTATTTTAAAAGGAGGGGGCTTCGGAATTATCTCATATACTATTTCATGTAAAACATATGTGTGCTAAATTTTTTCTTTTTTTAATTATGTGTTTTATTGATATTACAATCACAAGCGTAATCACAACATTTACATGTACATACAAAATTGTTAATAGAACTTGTAACTTTTATGAGAAATTAATTTCAGACCAAACCACCAATATGTATGATCTCCTAACAGATCTAAAAGTCTTTGTTATTATCAAATTAACCAAACTAGCCAACATTGAAATTCATCAAAATTGAATATTAAAAAGAAAAGAAATTTGTTTTACAAACATATTTACCCCGCTATTAATTGCTGTATTCTTCAATGTACAGTGTAATCATGTATCGGTCACTCAACCAGAAATTCATTTATGAATTCATCCATTAATTATTCAATAAATTATTTCACAGAAACTGCCATTCATTACATTCACATATATGTAAATTACTTTTCTTGTAAGGATTGATGTATTATCCACAATCAACTAATCTACTTACTCACTCAACAGTCCATCCTAATATCTGTCCATCCATTCACCCATCCATCCACGTACATGAACCCATCCATCCACCCACTAATCCAACCATCCATTCACTCTTCCATCCATCCATCAATCAATCCATCCAACCAGTGCACCCATCCATCTATCCATCCATCCATCTATCCATCCATCCATCCATCCACCCACTCACCAACCCATTCATCTATCAACCCACTCATCCATCCATCTATCCATCAACCCACCCACCAACCCATCCATCCACCCACCCACCCACCCACCCACCCTCCATCCATCAATAAATCCATCCACCCACCCACCCACCCATCCATTCATCCATCCATCCATCAATAAATCCATCCAACCACCCATCCATCCATCAATCCATCCATCCATCCATCCATCCATCCACCCACTCATTCATCCATCCATTCATCCACCCACCAACCCATCCATCCATCCATCCATCCATCTATCCATCAACCCACCCACCAACCCATCCATCCATCCACCCACCCATCAACCCATTCATCTATCCATCCACCCACCCACCCATCCATTCATCCATCCATCCATCAATAAATCCATCCAACCACCCATCCATCCATCAATCCATCCATCCATCCACCCACTCATTCATCCATCCATTCATCCGTCAATCCATCCATCAATAAATCCATCCAACCATCCATCAATCAATTCATCCAACCAGTGCACCCATCCATCTATCCATCCATCCATCCATCCATCCACTCACCAACCCATTCATCTATCAACCCACTCATCCATCAATCCATCCGTCTATCCATCAACCCACCCACCAACCCATCCATTCAACCATCCATCCATCCACCCACCCACCCACCATCCCATCCATCCATCAATCCATCCACCAATCCACCCACTATTGACTATTATGTATTCACATGTAGAATTACTTTTCATTTCTTAAAAAATAAAAGCAGCTATTTCCAACCTCACCTTTTCCCATGAGCCCTCCAATACTGCCAACAGATATTGTATTCCTGTTAAAATAAAATAATAAAGTGTTTACGTTCACAATTTCATTTAAGAAATAAAATCACAGTAAAAAAACAAAAAGATTACCAATGAGCATGCATTGTTTTACTCTTTATCCAGAGGAAGGTTATCAATAAAAGATATTAAATCAACTTCATTGTATTTCTGTGCATTGGAAATTCCAATAGATCATTGGGGTGCTAAAAATATCGGCCCCGGGTTGTTCTTACCTTGTTTCTCAAAATTTCAAAATTTTTAGATCAGATCAGAAATATGGCACTGGTGACAAACCCATTAATAATAACATAGGTATATTTTACCCAGGGAAGCCACTTCAGTTCTGAAAACTGTTCTCCCAGCGGGCCCTGCTATTATTATTACCCCGGCTTTAGCTGGGCTGCCTAGACGCTCAAGCATTTAAGGAATTTCTTCCTACCGGGTACCCATTCACCTCACCTGGGTTGAGTGCAGCACAATGTAGATACATTTCTTGCTGAAGGAAATTACGCCATGGCTGGGATTTGAACACACCTCTGTTTCAAAGTCAGAAGACTAATCTACTGGGCCACAACGCTCCAATTGGCCCAAATGCACAAAGGTGGTTATGAAAACCATCAGTTGAACCCATGGTTTATGCAGATTTCCTGTATAAATTACGCTTAATTTACCACGCTTGCTAAAAATTGACAAATGCTGATGCAATCTTTTGTCACAGTGCGCCAAATTGATGCCTGTCGCCATGGTTGAATAAGCTATTATATTCATGAGTTTACTGTTTTGGACATATTTTTGAATACATGGTAAATGAGGCATAATTTATGCAGGAAATCTGCATAAACCATGGGTTCAACTTATGGTTTTCAAATCCACCTTTGTGAATTCAGGCCATATTGTCAGAAAACGAAAAAAATCTCCTAATTCCTGTAGAGAACTCTGTCATTGTAAACGAAGTTTGCTACATGTGTCAAAACTCTAAAATCAAGCTTTTACTCAGATGTCCTCAAATTTATGAATTTTGAGATACCCTGTATGACCTTGTAATACCCAAGCGATGATATGTCAACCATTTACAATGTAATTCCATATCATGAGGTTGTAATTCTTGTACCTTTTTGGAGCAGTGAGAATTTGACATATTAGGTTATAAAAAGAATTGCAAATAATAAATCAGTGTCCTGGATGGGGTCAAAGATAAAAGTAGTTTCAGTAACCACTGATTTCACAAGAAAGTCTGTAAAACAAAGATTAATTGTCACTATATCATGATCTGGTACAGTGACATAAACTGAATTTTAGGAAATCCTGAAATCCAAGCTGAAAAACAATAACTCTGTAGATTGTCAACACAGATAAGCACATGTGGGGCAGTGTATCATTATTGCTTGGAAAAAGACCCAACAGTTGACTTGAATCTCATTTTCTCAGCAATTACACAATGTCTTCCAGAAGCCTTTGGCACATCTTTTTTTTATGAGACATGTTGTTTGGTTGGTTTTAGAGATGATGGCGCTATCCCATCGATATCTCTGATGATTTACGCAAGGCTATGCGAGAGGGATTTCACCCTCCTCTGAACAACTCCATCGTAATTCGGTTCTCCTATTTAGACATTCGGGTGGTCGTTTTATTGGATTCTGCACAAACCCTATTTAGAAATCATTACAATAATAATAATAATAATAATAATATACAGTTCTTGTATAGCGCATATCACATTATGAATAATGTCTCCAAGCGCTTCCAAAGGACTTGGATATTATTACCCCAGCTGTAACTTGGCAGCCGTAATTACTAAGATTACAGCGCACACGCATTTCAAGGAATAAATTCCTGCCAGGTAACCATTCACCTCACCTGGGTTGAGTGCAGCACAATGTGGATGAATTTCTTGCTGATGGAAATTACGCCATGGCTGGGATTCGAACCCACGACCCTCTTTTTCAAAGACAGAAGACTAATCCACTGGGCCACAACGCTCCACATACAACTGGCATTTATCTTTAAGTTTACTTACTTTCCTGTATGCTGTGTGTTATCTCGATAAGTAAGGTCTTCTTCAGAATCCGTCGTCTCATACATCAATTCTAGCCTCTTCTGTTCAAGTTCCTTCTGTAGAATACAAAGCTGGGAAAACAAAAGTGAGAGAAAGGGGGTATTTTTCAAAGTATCATGTTTACTTTAAAAAAAGCTGGATCAGCACTCCAAACAAAAATACCTTTAATCGATTTAGGTCCTCTTTCATAAAGACTAGTTATAATAACAGATGCACAATATCTACAACAAATGTACAATTAGCCAATCAGTAGCCTTTAACTGTTATTGCAAATTTATTATTATAACAAGTTTTATGAAACAGGCCCCAATATCTAGAATGCATACATCTGTACAAAGTGTTTTCGAGATACAATGAAATAAACATGCATGGCATTGAACCATTGTCTTGACAATTCAATGTTCTCCAATATTGTTTCCAAAGTGTCATTTTGCATTTCTTGAGTGAAAAGTTATGACATTGATGGAAATCCATAGTTAAGGGTGATCAGATCAATCACAAACATTTGTAAGACAGGCCCATGAAGAGAGGGAGGAAGATAGGTCTAGGTCCAGTCTCACAAAGAATTAAGATTCATCCGATTATAAACCTCAAATGTATGGAAATCCATCAGTGTCATATTTTTTCTACAGGAAATTTGCGCAATGTCTTTTGTAAAAAAAGAGAAGCACCCTCACTTTTCAAGAGAGCAATGAATGTATTAATAAATAGCATGTTTCGAAAATATTTTGTACAAACATTCATTTTAGATGTTGACATTGCTGGCTTTCCATAGTTGTGGTTGATTGGATCAATCACAACTCTTTGTAAGACGGGGCCCAGGAATCACCTGTATCTTACGAAGACGTGAACTTATAATAAAAAATAAATTTAATGGTATCGATTCAAATATTGTCTCTCAGTAAAGCTAAATCATATATGTACTAATATGATACAAATCATCTGATTCATGATTTCTATTTTCATTTTTTGTATGCTTTCTATTTTTTTATTAAATTTCATTCATTCTGACACACAATCAACTCAAAGTAACCAACTAATTTTCAGTTGGCTCAAATCTGGGACTTACGATGCACTTTATATAAATAAACTTCTGCTTATCTTCCCAAGATGTGAACTCCTTAGGCTCCACATCCGCTCTGGCCAAATGAAGCTTATTCAAAGACAGACAAAACCTGATAAGTCAGAGATGTAACTCAAAAACCATACTCAGGTTTTCAACAAAACCATCTCAACATAAATTGACTCAATTCTCAGACTTACTTACCACACTTTCTATGTCAATAATCCGCTATTAATCTCTCCAAGAAGTTAGCTCCACCTCTGCTGGGGTCAGTTCCAGTTAATTCTAACCCAGACATATTCTGACATGTCAGATCTTTAACTCACCATTGACCCAAAGTCACGTTTTCAATGGAAACATCTCAACTGTGTTGACTCAAATAAATTTGGACTTACCAAGCTTTCTAGATCAATAATCTTTTCTATATCTCTATCGGATGTGAACTCCATCAGCTCTACCTCTGCCCGGGCCAGCTCCAGCTAATTCTAAGCCAGAAGCCTAGACCTAATTTAATATGTCAGATCTCTAACTCATCATCGACTCAAGCTCAGATCAATTATGAGACTTACATTGCTCTCCAGGTCAATAATCATGATTATCTCTTTTAGATCTGAACTTCATAAGTCCTACTTGTATCTTGATTGGGTAAAACTGAAACTCAGACTCAAACTCAGGTTCTCAATGGAAACCAACTCATCTTGAGTTTAATCTAAGGCTTACCATGCTCTCCAGGTCAATAATCCTTAAGTTTTTTTTATCTCTACCGTTCATGAAATCAACTCCACCTCTGCTCTGGCTAGCTCCAGCTAATTCTAACCAAGACATATTCTGACACATGTCAGATCTCTAACTCACCATCAACTCAAGCTCAGATTGCCAATTAAAATTGAGTTTAGTCATATTTTGACTTACCATGCTCTCTAGATCAATAATTCTCTGTTTGTCTCTCCCGGATGTGAACTCCATCAGCTCCACCTCAGCTCTGGCCAGCTCCAGCTCATTCTGTGCTTGACTCAGCCTATGATCTGTATCATCTCTTGGTTGTTCCACGACGGCGGGGGCAGACGAGAGCTGAGTAACATCCTCTTTCAAACTCTGTAATTGAGTTTTCAGCCGAGTATTCGCCTCTCTCAGAACCTTCAATTTGTCTCCCATGCTCACTGCCCTGTAAACAAAATCAAGAAAGTAAACCAAATCATGACACATCAGTAAATTTGAATTTAAAGAAATAATTAAAATTATATTACAAATGACACTAAAATAATGTTGTGTAATTTTGTAGCTGCATACGTAAGCGTGGAAATTTTGGTCTCAAAAGTTGTGCTAGACTTGAAAAATAGTCATGAAAAAATGCAGTGAAAACTTATCATGTTAAGCCTATACACTGCATCGCAAAAATGTTGGGGGCATTGTGCCCCCCCCCCCCTGCAATTAGGATTGAAACAAATAAAAAACATAATCAATATCATCATGTTCCATGAAAGTTAACTGAGTTTTATATATCAAATATCATTCGTTCAAATAAACGTTTATTTTTTTCAATTATATAAAATAATTTGTCAATTGTCATAAAGAGTATATATGTAAATTCCCAAAAATAAAAAGCTTGTGGCTTTGTATCATCAAATTTTCATCAAAACTAAATTTGATTCTGTTGTTCTCTCTCATTTACCTCTGGTCTGAATGTTTCTTTGCTTCTATGATCCATTTCACTTTACAGATCAGGCTCTCATGCTGAGATTTCAGCTTCTTCACACTCTGAAAAAAAAATAACGAGAAAAGAATCGTTAAAAACATTAAAGAAAAAATAAAAAGCATAAGAAGAAGCAACAAAAACATGAAAAGTAATGTCAAAACCAAGAAAAAACATGAAAATATACATTCAACACATGAGGAGAAATGCATATGCATGTAGCTTGAAAAACTATCAAAAACATAAAAAGGAACATAGAAACATGAAACATATATAATGGGCAAATATTTAAACACACAAAGAGATGAAAATCATAATAATGTGAAGTTCCTTTTATAGCATATTTCCTCTCTTCATTTAGATCACCTTTAGGAGTTTAATGCAAGTATATAAACTTGCAAGAACTCCACAAATGCATCTCTTGGTATTTCAGATCTTTCAAAAGGTTTTATGGGTGATGCTGCCCTCTAGTGCTGAAAACTATAAAGTCTGCAAAAGTGAGGAACTATAAACACGACAATAAGACTAGAGGGCTGTCGTCACTGTCATAATAATTACAATGTAAAGCACTTGGAAACACAGAGTACTCACTCTGTAATTGTAACTTTTATTATTATTTTTATCATCATTATTACCATTACAAAGTGGACTCTAGGATGGTAACACTCAACTCAATTTACCTGCTCGATACGCGTTTCTCATTCTGCATAAAAAATCTTGATACATGAAATTTTTGTCGAAATTCAAGGCTTTCTTCTTCCCTGTATTGTTATCAATTGTGCATCACGACCACATGAAGAGAGTGCATTGATTAGTTACCTAAACACACACATGCACGTGTTAACTGGGTGATTTCAGGTTTGATGCTAACATTGTGGTGTTGGTGTTAGGCCAATGTTTACATCTACATGTACAAACACCAAACTTCAATCATCTCAAGAGGTGTTGAGTCTTAGATAATGTGACTTGGGTCAGTTTTGTACACTTGCAAAATGTGTTGGAGCTAGGAAATGGAATCTTTAATTGTGCTTTCAACACCAACACTTACACCAAAGCTGAACTTTAAAGCACCTACTATAGACGTAAAATGTTTAACAGTCACCTAAAAACCAACAAATTATTTTTAATATTAGTATTTTCGCTCTATTATTTGTTTATATTTGAATATGTCACCATGTTTGATATTTGTGTTTGTTACGAAGGGCCCCAACGAAAATCAGCTTGTTGCTGATTGGGCTACCCTTCTTTTAAATACATTTGAAATAAATAAATAAAAAATAAATAAAAGAAATCTGAATGCTCACTCATACAGCTGTGTTATTTATGAATAACTTTACAAATAACATTACAATTGACTTGATTGTATAATGTGAGATACCTTTAAGTCCATGGTGCTTTGACAAAATGGGACAAATATTCAAACTGAAATCATTTTCCAACAAATAATAAGCACTGCGTTCAAATAGGTGTTATCAACAGGAATTAAAAATCTACAAAGACACAATTTTCATTTTAATAGTTGACAGAAACAAAAATATTGCTTGGTATCTATTAAAAGAACATATTCTATTTTCTTTAAAGTTGTTTCAGTTGTTTGTAAAGTTATGCTCAATTACGAATAAATAGCTTTATGAAGCAACCTCTCTCTTTGAAATGCAGAAAATGCTATTTAAACTAAAGACATCAGGGTCATATAAGTTTACCACTTGTTTTCAGTCGCTATTTCTGTTACTGTTTATGGTCACTCCTGTAGGAACTCAGCAGGGCAGCTTTTTGCTGGTAAATGCCAAGCTGGTACCAATTACATAGGAAACAATTTACGTCTAAGTTAACTAGGCATAGTGGCAGAATAAAGACGGCAGATATTACTCTCAAACGGGTCTTTTTATCAAAGTAGAGACAATGGTAGAGAGGGGATTTGAACTCACAACCTTGCGATTATGAGTCCAATGCTCTAACCACTAAACCACACACTAAACCACACGACCCATATTTGACACAATGCTGATATCAATGTTGACATGAATCGGATGGCTAAAAATGTAACATCATGTCGCACTACACAAGTGTGTACATCCTGTAATAGCAATTAGTCTCACACTACCTATTAGTTTAATACATTGATGTGATGAATGCACAAGGTCACTCCTTAATTAATAAATAATGAAATGAATGTACAGTGTATGAAAAATTATTGTGGAGTTAGGTTGCATTTTCATGCACCAGAATTTTAATGAAGTACAGATGAAATACCCTGAACGCACATCCTTGGATTATGTAATTAAATGTAAAGTTGTCGTTAGTAAAACCAAGCTAGAACTCATGCCTAGTTGTTTACAAACATACAAGAAGAGTACCTCTGACTGTGCAATGTTAATAAAGAGATACATGTACCACACAGGAAAAAGGGGGAAAATAAGAAAAATTATCAACATTTATTCATTAAAATTTATTTTCATTTTATATTATTCTATGTACATACACATGTAGGCACCAGCCAATGTGGAGAGCCTCTCGATTCTTTTAGGTGATTCCCAGGCATTGGCTGGTGCTCAATTTTATATTTCTCTTGCAATGTTTTCTATTGTATCTGTCAAGTTTGTTATTATCATGCCTGGAAATAAAATTACATAAATAAATTAATAAATAAACAAATATTACTTTACGTGGCTCTGTTTCATAAACCATTTGTGCATTCACAAACGACTTAATGAGCGACGAGTTTAGGGCATGCTATCTTGATCTCTTTGTCATTCTTAATCAAATTAGCCAAAGATGTTATAAATGTATGGTGATGTTTGATTGCTTGACCCACCTGGTACCTGTTTCATAAAACTTGTTTATTATAATAACAAATTTGAAATGGCAGTTAAAAGCTACTGAAATCCTTTATTCTGATTGGCCAATTGTAAATTTGTACATCTGTTATTATAACAGGTCTTTATGAAACAGTACCCTGATCAGGGTCGCTGCACTCAGTTGCGAACGCAGGATTTTTTAAGGGGGGGTTCAAGCTGAAAGAAATCTTGACAACCCCCAAAAGAATAAATAAATAAAGTCTTCACCACAAATTTTAGGTTGAAAAAAAAAGGTCTTCAAAAACTTTGGTTGGGTATCAAGAAAATTTAAGGGGGGGGGTTATAACCTGTAGTAACCCACTCCCCTGTACGCCACTGGCTGCACTAAAGCTGTGATAATAGTCTGCAGCAGAGCTTACAAACACCACATACTGCATAATGATAATAATAGGCATTAAAATAGCGCCATCTATCTAGAAATATTATATTCCGAGGCGCGTTATTATTCTTCTTACCTCGGCTTTAGCTCGAGCTGCCTTTCAGCGCTAATGCATTCAACGAATTAATCCTGCCAGGTACCCATTCACCTCAACTGGCTTGAGTGCAGCACAATGTGGATGAATTTCTTGCTGAAGGAAATTACGCCATGGCTGGGATTCGAACTCAAGACCCTCTGTTCCAAAGTCAGACGACTAATCCACTGGGCCACAACGCTCCACACATATTACCATCATTATCAGCATTAATCATCATCATCACCACCATCATCATCATCACCATCATCATCATCATCATCACCATCATCATCACCATCATCACCATCATCATCATCATCATCACCATCATCATCACCATCATCACCATCATCATAATCATCATCACCATCATCATCATCATCACCATCATCATCACCATCATCACCATCATCATCACCATCATCACCATCATCATCATCATCATCATCATCATCATAATCATCATCATCACCATCATCACCATCATCATCTTCACCATGTTCTTCATCATTATTATTATTATTATCAGTATCAATATCATCTAACTATCTGATATTAAAGGTAATAAAGATTAACTGATAACATTTCAATCCCAATAAAGTATAAATATACATCTACAAACCATCAGGAACATATTGAATACACCCCTCTTGAGAGCTATTTGCCAGCACAGATGATGGCTTAATACTGCGTTGTGAAAGCTAACGCTTCATGGATAATTAACTTTACCAAGCTTGAAAGCATTAATTCTACTTCATTTAACGCACCGATGCTGATGAAATTGTTGCATGCGGGATGTCCCTGTGGATTACTGAAGGCACACGGTCGTAATGGCAAGGCCGATAAAAGAGTTTTGCCAGACAATTAATTAAAATTGTAATATCATCCATAAATCAAATGGAGTCTATTTTCTTTTTCTTCTTTCTGAACATATTGCAATATACTGGATGAATTAACATATATATGTATGCATGGTAAGAGGGAGAAATAATGGAGAAATAATTAACAAAAGTCAAGAAGGACACTACTATATCTTTCAAATTACTTCAAACCTGGTTTCTGGTTTAATCTGGGTCTAACTTCATACATGTAAATAGCTGATATGATAGCAATTCTTGCTGGAATGTCAACCTTCATTGGAAGAGCCAATCAAGAAGTAGAATCAGGAAATAGACATTTCGCTGTTGTCATGGTAATTGATATCCCAGTAAGACTTGCTATCATAGTAACATTTTATGAAATTGGGCCCTGGTTTAATTTTTTTTTTTTTTTTTTTTTTTCAACCTTACTTCTACTCTCTACCACAGATCACTATTATAAAACTACTTTAAAACCTGGTTTAACTCGGTTACTGACAGTGTAATGGGGATCACAACTATTCTACAGAGGTGTTGTGGCTCAGTGGATAAGCCTTTGGACTTTGAACCACAAGGTTCAAATCTCATTGCAGCACTCGAGTCCTTTGGCAAGCCATTTATCTACATTTGCCACTCTCCACCCAGGTGTAGTAAATGAATACCTGGTAGGAAGGGATTCCCTGCACGCTCGAGCGTCTGATCTGGGTAGCCATGCTAAAGCCGGGTAATAGTATGCAGTGCTTAGAAACATTTGTATTATATAAATGTTGCATACTATTATTATTATAATTATTCTTGCTTCTGATTGGTCTGTTGGGTTGACTCACCTATAAACTTTCAATATCACCAGCCAGCCTCTCTTCCATCGTCTGGTTACGTGGTTAAATCTGGTTTGATTGGTTTCATCATACTTCATATATACTTCTCTATCTAGCTGCTCCTGATCGCTTTGATTGAGTTGACTAGCCACAAGACTTTTCACCTCAGCGCTCTAACTACTTCAAACCTGGTTAAGTCTGGTTTACAACTGGTTCATATCTTTTCTAGTTGTTCCTGATTGGTCTGATTGGGTTGACTCAACAACTTTCAGCCACAACATTCTGTCTCTTTTTTTTTTTTCATTTTTGTTTAAACACCTTCAAACCAGATTATCTGGTTTAATCTGGTCCATAACTGGATTAGTCTGGTTCATACCTGTTCTATTTGCTCCTGATCGGTTTGATTCAGTTAACTCACCACAAGATTTTCCATCTCATTTAATCTACTGTTGACCTGCTGTTATGAAACTGCTTCAAACCTGGTTAACTGGTTTAATCCAGTTTGTAAGTGGTTTAATCTGGTTTCTAAGTAGTTTTATCTGGTTCATACCTGTTCCAGCTGGGCCTGATTTGTCTGACTGGGTCGATTCACCACTGATTGGGTTGACTTTCAACCACAAGAACCAACCTCTCTTCCATTGTTTTAAACACCTTCAAACCAGGTTATCTGGTTTAAAACTGGTCTAATCTGGTTTATAGGCTACCTGTTCTATTTGCTCCTGATCCGTCTGATTTTGTTGACTCGCCACAAGACTTTCCATCTCAGCACTCATACTCTCCACTACGGCTTGAAAGCCTTCCATCATCTCTCCCGCAAAACTTATGCGACCACAGATCGGAGATGGACCGGGACTATCATTGACCTGGGTAAAAAAAAAATGACAAAAAATTGCAATTACAACATTCAATACAGGTGAATGTGCGGAAAAAGTCAACTCTTTTGAAATCTGTTAAACATGGGCAAAATTTGACTCGCACGTAAAGGGGCAAATAAGTGATGTTTTGAATAATCCGGTCTGACAAGTTGCATCAAATTAGACGAATATTTACTTGCATGTTTGTAAGATTGGCTAATGCAAGAGCATCGCAAACAGTGACCAAAATATTTTTGGAGAAAACTTGCTTATGGTTTTTTTTAAACGAAAGGCAAAGAAAAATGTAAATGTATAAATTTTGTACTAGAGCAAATTTTGAGTAGTATCTCATGACCTTTGCCCAAATCTTCAAAATTTGAAGACTGTTTTTTTTTTTTTTTTTTACTTTTCATTTCCATTATCATTAATGAGTCTTACTAATACAGATTACATGTAGCTTACACACACTGTTCTTCTAGAGGTCCATGTTACATGCAAACATAAATAATAAAAAAAGGACAATAAAAGTACCAAATCAATAAAGTTTGCAGAGGTGTGCATATATGATGACAGGAGTATTAAGGAACAAAATCATCTTCCAAATTACTTGATTTGTGTGGTACATAAAAAAATAAAGTTTGAAATCAGATTTAACCCTAAAAAGAATGGGCTATTTTGATGCCTAAGAAGACTACGGGTCTGATTCAGGCCCCCCATATGATCACGGCCGTCGATCATGTGAAAGCGACGAAAATTGGCACACGCATTACCCATGGCATAATCTACAAAATTGTAAGATCAAATTCGTTGTAAAGCTCAATTCTAATTAATTATGCTACTAGTAATTCATGTGTAAACTAATATCAAAAGTTTTCTCTAAGGTCCCTAAAATGCAATTTTTTCTTCACAGACTTTTCATAGGATTTTGATCAAATGTATTTTTTTATTATTACAATATCACAATTATTATCTTATCTATTTTATTGTTTTTTCAATGGAAATTGTCGAGGCTTTATTTTGAGCATAAACAAGATGAAATTAAAAGTTACCAAAAAAAAAGGAGAAATAATGATACATTTATGAAATTGGCTAAAAACACTAATTGGGAAGGATTTGTTTTTGAGCAAATTTGGGTCTGCATGCACTTACTGATTAAGGTTAACACTCCTCAACCCCTTGAACCTCACGTGCATAAAATTGAAATGAATTTTTCATAAGTCCTTATCCTATTCTGTATTTACTACTAATCTATTATTAAATTTTCATTCTTATCATTGAGTCTTTTGACAATTTTTTATGTCAATCGACTT
The DNA here is from genome assembly GCF_037042905.1 of Lytechinus pictus. Taxonomy (NCBI): domain Eukaryota; kingdom Metazoa; phylum Echinodermata; class Echinoidea; order Temnopleuroida; family Toxopneustidae; genus Lytechinus; species Lytechinus pictus. The sequence continues at coordinate 12,187,619 of NC_087263.1, read as the reverse complement.
TAATATCCTGTACTTACTACTATTCTTAATTCACTGAGTAAGTTTTCATTCTTATCAATGAGTCTTTCATCAATACTCGATGTCATCGGCCGTACCTCAGATTGCTCCATATCTCCTTTCTCAATTTGTACTGCCTACAAGAACGAAATATACAGGTAGAAAATATGAATTTAAAGAGAAAATATGCATAAACTATCCACTCTCATATTCAACTCATTAATACATTTATGATTACTTGGTTATTCTTAGTGAGGACTTTTTTCAATTTTCTGCATATCTCATCTTTTCCTATTGCACTGTTGTTAAAAGGAAAAGTCCACCCCAATAAAAACTTTATTTTAAAAAAATGAGAAAAATCCACCAAGTATAACACTGAAAATTTCATCAAAATCAGATGTGAAATAAGAAAGTTATGGTATTTGGTTATATGCATATCTTGGTCGGTGTGCAAATGAGGAGACTGATGACATCATCCACTCACTATTTCTTTTGTATTTCATTATATGAAATATTCAAATTGTCTCCTCATTGTCAGGTGAAACAAAGATAAATTCCTCCCTGAACATGTGGAATTAGCATTGTTTTAATACTATTTGGTTCAGTCAGGTTGATCATTATTGACAAATAATATTGTGTAACGATGAAAAACAAAAGAAATACATGTAGTGAGTGAGGGAACTCATCGACTGTTTCATTTGCATGTCACTGAGTTGTCCATATAACTGTTTTGTGAAAAATAAGCAAAACTTTAAAATGTCATAAATTTATTATTTTACACCCGATTCCAATGAAATTTTCAGCATTATGCTGGTTTGTTTTTTCTCTATAATATTCAAATTAACATTTTTCTGGGGTGGACTGGACCTTTAATAGTGTGCAAATAATTCCTGTAGACACTGTATGTATATTCCGAAGCGCACAGACTGAGAGTCACGGATGGGAATTTAAAGTAAATACATTGCTCGATAATAGTTCTTCTAGTACACCTGAAAGCATACAGCAAATCCTCAACATGTTTTCCCAACGGCTGTGTGCGTAACCTCGACATGCATTGCTCCAATCAATCGCACTGCTGCGATATTTTGATTTAGAGTTCAAAAGATTCAATTACTAATGATTTTTAATCTGGAGCAGTACTAACTTTATATCTAACCAACAAAATAATTGAATCAAAAGTATATTAATTAGTTTGACATACAACAGTTTCAAAATGGCAACAGGTTACAACTGTACATGTATGTATAAGGGGGGGAGATATATGTAAATTAAATAATTAAATTTTTGTATTTAAATTTTGCCTTTGATATGTACAGTTTATAAAATTGTGTATACATTCATACATGCAACGGAATAAAAATACACCGGCCCATATTCAGAACCACATGCTGGGCTATTAAACTACATGTACATGTACAAGGAAACCATGTGTATCATATTAAAGAGAAATTCCAGTAGTTGCAGTAAACACTGATTTCATGAGAAAGTCTGTAAAACCAGGCTTAATTGTCAGTATATCATCGAGGATCTAGATCTGGTACAGTTACATAAACTGAACTTTGTGAAATCTTGAAATCTACGCTGAAAAATGTTCAGACTGAACTTCCCCAACACAGATAAGCGCACGTAGGACAGTGTATAATTATTGCTTTGAGCGTCGGGCCCGACGCTCTACCCGAATTTCTCAGCAATTACACAATTTCTTCCAGAATCCTTTGGCACATGCGTTTTATTTATACAAACAGACACTTTGGTGGTCATTTCATTGGATTCCGTACGAACTCATTTTGATATCGTTACCAAAACTAGCATTTACCTTTAAAACATATTTATTGAATATACTCAAACAAGCTAAAGTAGTTTCCATTCATTTCCAAAATATTTGCCCTGATAAAGACTATCTATGAAAGATTGCTCAATGCGACTACTTGAGTTGGGCTTTCAAGAGTGCATTTGAAGATAAGAGCACATTTCAAAATAAAACAATAACATTTGATCGTTGTACAAACGCAAAAAGGTGATAATCTGGTAGGTAAACAATGACATTTGGTCTTAAAATAAAACTGGGCTTATCTTCGCACAGTTTGCATAGAAATAGCCTTCAAATAAAGCTCTGTTTACACATACTTAAAAAGTACAACAGCTGGTCATTTCTCACATTCAGTAGCAAATTCAGCCCTTGGAAGATATTGATATACAGTGGTATATGTGTCAATATTCTTTTAATATTGGATTTTGACCTCCACCATAATTTATGGATGCAAACAGTTGTTATACTTTATACACATTTTCAATATTCCCTGATATTTCTTGAGCATTTAATTGCAAACTTCAAGGACCATTTTCATCATTTTTTCATTAAGGATACTTCCGTGCAAAGTACACGTGGCGAGGTGCATTCAGTATTGTGCATCTTGCGTGTGATAAAGTAGAACTCATAACATTTCATAAAGAGTACAAATGTGACTTAATGCAAGGAGTCCACTGGGCGGCGCCATTTGGCATTTTTCCTGATTTTCCCCTTTATCAGCACTACAAAAAAATAAAAAAATCATAAGACTTACCTGAAATGCTGATTGAAGGTCTTTGTGACTTTTGTAAAGCTCAATGTAATGTTTGTTTTCCTGGAAATAACACAAAGAAAACTTGGCATAGTTACACAGGCAAAAGGTGATTTTTCGTATAGCCAATCTGTGCATTTCATAATATTTTGGTATAAAATCAAATTTCTGATTAAAAATTGAACACATGCTGTGCACTAGCTATCAGCGAAGTGCACACGCGCATCTCATTTGAGCGGTAATTGTGACATCACAAGCTTTTCACATTACAGTTTACAATCTACAGTGATTGGCCCGTATTCTGATGTCGGGTTTAATTCAGACTCTGGTCCATAAAAGTTGAAGTTTAACTATGGATAGCCAATTGTGACATAAAGCTCAAACATTAGAGGTGAAATTTACTAGCTCGTTTGACTCTCAAATGACTCTTAACTGTCTGGGGAGGATAAATAAGATTAGTTGTCTTCACTAATAAAATGTTACTCAAGAGAAAAGTAAACATAAGAAACATACAATGTAAACAATACTTTGAAATTTTTGGCTTCCCATAATTTTAGCACAGGGTTTACCATGGTCTTAATTAAACCTGACTTTTAATATGGGCCATTAAAGGGGAAGTTCACCCTGAAGAAAAGTTCATTGTAAAAATAACACAAAAAATGATAATAATTATTGGTGAAGGTTTGAGGGAAATCCATTAAAGATTAAAGAAGGTTGTGGCGTCATAAACGTGCAGCTGCCCAATATGTTATGTAAAACAAAATGCATAAATTTCAATTTTTTATTGGTTCGTCATGACTTATTTTTGTTTTCTTTCTACGAACGATTGTGAAATAGTTTCTCTATTGATATACTGAAGGTACACTAAAAACCATTTTCAATTTTCTGAGAAAATGACATTTCAGTGATTTTTTTTTTACCATTCATTATGTAGCAAAGCTGCTTGCATATTAAGTCACAAATCAAATAATTAAATTCTAATAACTTTTTTTATTCTTTGATGGTTTTTTCTCAAACCTTTCGGCAATATTTTTCATTATTTTTTCTGCTATTTTTAGAATAAACTTTTTGTCAGGGTGAACTTCCCCTTTAAGTTTGCTCTCTTCTTCCCTGGTGGCCTACTGATGCACTGGGTAAACTGCTACAGAATATTGCATTTGTATTGTATATTCCATCTAATTTAAAAATATGTAATGACACTGATATTGTGTTTGTCAATTGAATGTATTTGAATAAATTATAAATAAATAGATAAACAATAAAATAAATGAATGAATGAGTGAATGAATAAATAAATTAATTAATCAATTAATTAATCAATTAATCAAAGAAGAATAAAATAAATGAATATAATTTAAAAAAATACAAATTTATCATTGAAAATATCTAGGGTTGGATGAATGAACCACCCCCCCCCCCCCCCCTTCACCCTAAGTCTATCTCGGGTTAAAGCAGTTTTGTTGTTTTCATAAATGAATTCATATCTACTATAGATGTTATCATTGCCCCTCAATCCTTTTAAACACCACCCCCCCCCCACCTCTACTTCGTTCTCACACTCTTCAAAAGCATTTTCAGCAAACAGAAACAAATTTCTAATATGGATATGTGAGATAATACTAATTCTAAATTTTAATTTCTCATTTCTTATTATTTTCATCAATATAAAATTTGCTGCACTTCGCCCCACCATATGGATCAAATTACAATGAAAAATCAATTCATTAAAAACAAAAAAGAAAATCAGCATTTTTTTTCATATTACCAGGCATCAACAAAAACCAAACTACATGAGAAAAATACTACCCCAAAAATATGAAAATACATGAATTGATCATAACACATGACGAATTAGAAAAAAATAATAAATCATTCAATATGGAACCTGTCAAGCTCTATTAATGAAATTCCATAAGAAATTGTACACAGCAGTAGAATGGCGTACAATACAAAGGTTCCAAACCTTCTGCAACCAAAAAAGGGAATAATAGTGGCAAAAAGGGAATTTCCAATTTAAAGAGGAATTTGTGAAAATGACCGTAAAAATCAGACCTGTCAACCTATTAAAGGGAATGAGAAACTGCATTCAATGATCACTAAAGATGTATTATAAAATATTGACCCACAAATGATTACCTTGGTCTAGTTTAACTGAATAACATTCCTCCAACTACCCATACTTGAGAAAGTTTTATACATGTACAACAGAAAAGCAATGGCCTGCATTCACAAAGGTGGTTTTGAAAACTGTCGGTTGAACCCATGGTTTATGCAGATTTCATGTATAAATTACGCATAATTTACCTCATATATTAAAAAAATGTCTAATGCTGATGCGCGTTTGTAACAGTGCACCAAATTGATGCTTGTTGCCATGGTTGAGCTACATGTACTTTATTCATGAGTCCACTGTTTTGAATAGTGGACTCATTAATTCAAACCAGTGGACTCATGAATATATTACACTGTGTGCAACCATGGTAATAACATAAAGCACAGTGTTACAAAAATGCGCATCAGCATTAGACATTTTTTTAAACATACACAGTAAATTAACCTTAATTCATACATAAATTCTTCGTAAACCTTGGGTTCAACCAACGGTTTACAACACCATCTCTTGTGAATTTGGGCCATAGAGACGTGTTTTTTTTTTAAAATATAATTTTCTATTCAAAAGAATATTATGAATGTAGAAATGTAATAATGCTGTAATTTTTATGCAATAAAAACATAATTATGGGAAAAACGTAATAGTTGGTACATGTAGCTCTATACCATATGTGAACGAGTCTTACCTCTATGACTTTATCAATCAGCTCATCTCTGTGCTGTATGACATCATTGAGCTAAAAATTAAGTACAATATACGAAATAACTAATTATCAATCGCTTTTATCATTTTACTAATAGTATTTCATTAAAATGCAATTTACAAGAGGAGACACAAAGAAAACACAAAAGTATTATTTCTGCATCCAGAAAGCTTTTCACTCTTTCCTGAACATGCATGGTCGGATGAACAAGAATAAAATTATATTTATTATTATGAACTACAATTATTCAAATAGAAAATGTATTCTTAAAATTTGAACTATTAGTATAATAGAAAATATGGTGGTGTGGAACAATAATGGAATTAAATATAAAACAGAGTGACCACTGGTAAACGTAAAGGATATTGTTAATACAAGTAATATGGTCACCATGAAAATCATTGATGATTTTTAATACCCTGCTCGTGTATTTATCTTAGATGCACCTACAAGTATATGGTTGAGTAAAAACTGCAAAAGAAATTATAATCAAAATGAGATCTGCCCTAACATTGAAAAACAAATTGATATAACCAACCTAAACGCATTATACTACTACATGTATATTACCACATATGAGACAATTTCTTGTAGTGACTAGTGCGAAAAAGGCCAAAAACTATTACAGCCTTGATGATCATATATTCTTGCCCTTGAAAGTTTAATGACCTCATTACATGTACATCAAAGCCTTTCCTCTCATGCATTATCACTTTAATACAGCATGATCATAAAAAAGGAGTTAATTATTTTCATTACAATAAGGCAGAATCAATTAAGCTTCCAACCTCCAAATGAACATTCCTGTAATAAACACACGCCTGAATACAGCTATAGTCTGCAGGCACAGACCCTAAATGGCACTTTTATCAACAAGTGGGTTTGGAAACAAGTCTAACACATGATCCAGCTTCATAATCAAACTTTAAAATGATTTAAAAAAACAACGATTTGTGATAATCAGCCTTTCAGTGTCTTCAAGCATCGCATATAAAGTACTGCAGTTTTGTTAAAATCAGAATTATTTTTCTTTACACTAATATGAAAAGTTTGAACTATTTATATTAAAGCGTAAATATTCACATTTGTTCCTTTTTCATGTACGAGCCTTAAAACCTGAAACAATACAGTCAATAAGAACCATTTGGACAGTAAGCATGTCCATGAACAGTTTGCAATTATCCTTCCTTTCTGGTAGTCTGAAAATTCAGACCCATTAAGCATGTTTTGGTAAGCAGGGTTTGAGAAACAAACTACATCCTACAGGTACATGTTCAAAATACTGTATAGACTTACTTTTATATCCTTGGATTCAATTTCAATTTGGGCTTTCTCCAACTGCACATAATAAAGACAATAATGAGAAGATCATTGATTAGAATACATGTATATCATACATTCTACAGTAGGGGTATGGGTGATAAACTAAACTGAAATGTGTATTTCTCAGTTTAAAACCATTATCACATGAACTAATTATCTCTTCAGTAGTTCAGTATCACCATCACCAACAACATCATGACCACCATAATCATCATCATCATCACCATCATCATCATTATCACTATCATCATCACCACCATCATCACCAGCATCATCACCATCATCATCACCATCATCATCATCATCACCATCATCACCATCACCACCATCATCATCATCACCATCATCATCATCATCATCATCATCACCATCATCATCATCATCACCATCATCACCATCACCACCATCATCACCATCACCACCATCATCATCATCATCATCACCACCACCACCATCATCATCATCACCATCATCATCATCATCATCATCACAATCATTCTTATTACTACTTTTGCCATAATTCCTATCTAAAATATCACCAATATCATCATGATTATTACTCTAATTTGCAATATCATCACTATCATAATTTTTATTGTTAATATCATTATCACCATTCCTACTGTTTTTATCATTTCTATATTCATTACTCTTATCACTATTAATACAATAAATATTATGAGCATTATCCAAATAATTATCACTATCAGTCTATCACCATTATTATCATTTTCATTCTTATCATTTTCATAAATCATCATCATTATCATCATCAACATCATCATCATCAACACCATCATCATCACCATCACCATCATCATCACCATCACCATCATCATCATCACCATCATCACCATCATCACCATCATCACCATCATCATCATCACATCACCATCATCACAATCATCATCACCATCACCATCATCATCATCATCACCATCATCACCATCATCACCATCATCACCATCATCATCATCATCACCATCATCATAATCATCACCATCATCATCATCATCACCATCATCACCATCATCATCATCACATCACCATCATCACAATCATCATCATCATCACCATCATCACCATCATCACCATCATCACCATCATCATCATCATCACCATCATCATAATCATCACCATCATCATCATCATCACCATCATCACCATCATCATCATCACATCACCATCATCACAATCATCATCACCATCACCATCATCATCATCATCACCATCATCACCATCATCATCATCATCATAATCATCACCATCATCATCATTGTGTTTTATTGAACTGTCATCACTATAATGATAATGATTCGAACTTGAAGTGAAATTCACAATCACATACCTCATCTTCCAGTGATGCAATTGTTTTCCTCAATGAGAGCTTCTCCGTATCCTACAATCAAAATCAATTGCAATTAAATGAAAACATTGATTTCCATCTCATCTCAATGATATATGAAAAATAGTTATGTACAAACTCCTCGTAAATGTTTATGCAAGTTGTGGTAATAATCTCAAAGTGATTTACAACTGGCACTTCAAAAATGTATGGCCTATAAAGCATTGAGGTAAAAAAGAGGTCAGGTGAAGATAAACTATTAAAAATTATTTCGCCAAATTTCAGTAAAGCTTTGAAATATATTTCGTCATGTGTTCAATATCCACGTTTTGTAATGAAATATAATTGAAAATATTCCAAATTATCCACTTTCAACACAAATAACTTTTCAGTTTCTCCATGAAACTGGCGGCATCACAGGTCGCCACCAAAGGCTAGTCTGCAGGCACAGACCCTGATTGGAACTTTGATCAATAAGTGTGCCTCCACGCAAAGACTAGCACATACAAAACTTGCTGTTCCAATACAGCGAGAGAGCCTTCAGCACACAAGGCATGAGTAGGCTGCACATTCAGACCATTAACTCGAGTGAAGGGTTTGCCCAGCAGACTAACCAAAGGCTACATACAGTGCATCCGTGTATTCATTTACTTCTTCAGAAATTAGAATCTATATCATGAATTTGCATTTCGTCGTCACTCCATCCTTTTTTAATACCTCCATGGTCTACATGTACGATTCAATAAACCATGGCTATGAGAATCTCATACTAGTTATGAAAATTACTTGAGTGGCTTATGTGTAATCTTGCCAGGGCGTACCAAAGCAGGTGTTTATCTAAAACCGATTAATTCATCGAAGAGTGGGATGGTGTCAAACTTTCATCTGCACGCAGTCTTTTCATTCTTATTCCGCTTGTTTGCCAATGCGTTGAGAGCACAGGAAGCTAGTCATCGTTACCATGGCAATGAATAAACAGCCGTCTTTAAGTAGATCATGGTGATGTATTGACATTTGGAAAAAGTGTAAGGAAACCTTGCTAATTTACAACTGCTACAGACAGGCCCCTGTCTCATTTCATTTTTTAATGAGAAACAAGTGTCAATGATAAATTGCCACTTGGTCTAAACCATCTTCTTCCCATTTGGTCTCTAATCCCACATGGTTAAATCCTAGTTTGTCTACAAGCCATTTGGTAAATTCAGTTGAATTAATTGCCACTTGGCCTACACCCACTTGGTCTACTTCCCATTTGGTCTTATCCCACTTGGTCTAATTGTTGTTTTCCACTAGCCATTTTAATAGGTATATATATTCAATTTCCTTCAATTGACTATGACTACATTTTTCAGTGAAATCACTGTTTTATTCTTATTCTAGTTTGCTTTCACTTTTAATTTTTTTTTTTATATTTGGAAGTGATATTGCACCCACCTCACTTTTCATTTGTCGCACAGTTTTCATCAACGCTTGCTTTTCTGCTTCCTAAAGTTGGGGAAAAGGTAAAAAGCTAGATAATAAGTTTCCTTATAAGAGATACAGATATAAAATTATTAAGTACATATAAAGTGTGTGAAAATGGTGTAAGAATCTGGAAACTGATTTTGTGCTCATTACATATACATTTTTATTTCAAGGCACTGTGAAAGATTTTTATATACACGTTGTACATAGAAACAACATGGCTTGTTAAAAAGAAAAGTGAAAGCCTATGGCCAGTATTCTGAAATCTGGTTACACTTACACCATGGTTTATAAACCCTTACCAGACCGGGAATTTGGGGCGTTATATGACCGGGGGGGGGGGGGGGGGGGTCTTGGGCTGCCAATCACGTGAACGCTGTGAAAATTAGCATGATAATAGTATGGGATGCAATCTACAAGGCTACATGGTTATTTTTTCCGAAATCAACAGATTTTTTTTTAATGAAATTAATTATGCTAATGTATGCATAAATCTTACTTTTTGCTCTAATTCACAAAAAGCTCATAGAGTGCTAATGTTTGGTGTTAATATAATATGCCATTGGTAACAATTACAAATGAAAAAAATCCTGGTTGAAAATGAATCTATTGTGTATTTTATTGTTTTATGAATTTCTTGGGGTATTTCTTTGTTTCCCGATCTTTTGTTTTTTCGCCAAATTTATAGCAGAACCTTTTTTAAGCATAATTATGCTAAAATCAATTAATTTCAGCTAATGAAAGTAGAAATAATCATATCTTTATGAATAAGGTGAGAAAATCCAATTTACACTGACTTTGTACACAAAATCATATTTTGGAGCAATTTTGGGTCTGACATGTACTTACGTAATGTTGCGTAATTTTTTAATCACATACCCGGGCATCGTGAATTTGGTCTCAAATCATGGGTAAGATCCCAGTTAACTCAACAGAAACAAACAACAAATGCTTACAGCTTTTCATAAAGTTAGCCCAGACCTAAACCATCCTTGTCAAACTGGAGTTCAGAATACGTACCTACATGTATGCATTTTGTAATCAATCCATGATTATTAAAGTTTAATCACAAACAAATAAGGAGACAATGGCCCGTATTTTGAAGTTGGGTTTAATGTAAACTCTGGTTTTAAGTTGTGGTTTAGCTACGGAAAGCCAGTTGTTACATAAATCTCTAACAGTAGAGATTCAATGTATCAGCTCATTTGATTCCCAAAACATTATTAACTGCCTGGGAACTATGACAGTTGTCTTCACCATTAAAGAATTAGTAAAGACCACAGTAAACATGAGAAGCATTCACTGTAGACAAAATTTTGAAATGCTTCATGGCTTCCCATAATTTTAGCACAGAGTTAGACCATGGTCTATTAAGTTAAACCAGACTTCAGAGTTAAAAGATTTGTATAATTATGAACAAAAAATATCTCACCAGGCTTGCTACTTGGTTTTGTAATGATAAAGAATTGTTTTCCAATCTTCTCACTTCGTCCTGTAGATCAAGCATCTGATCTTTAAACACGGTTTGCTTTAGAAGGAGGCTAGAACGTGAAATGAGAACAATTGCCTGTAAAAGGTCTGTCTTTGTTATTCCCTGAAATGTCAAATTCTCCTGCTTTTTTCTGATCAGGCAAATTAATCAGAAACAAAATTATCATGCGACATATTTTAATATTACCTGTCTACATTAGCCTACAAGTACATTTTCAAAATCTCCTGCTTTTTGGCTGATCAGGCAAATTAATCACAAAAGAATTATCATACAACATATTTATAAAACCTGACTACATTAGCCTGAATTTTTGAATTTTCCTCTTATTTCTAATCAGACAAATTATCCCAGTCAGAATTACTGTATCTTGATTAAAAAAGACCTAAAGTTACATATTAAAGCCTGAATTTTAAAATTCTCCCACTATTTCTGATCAGGCCAATCCTGTTCAGACATAAGGCCTGTCATTTATTAGTATGAATTTTCAAATTCCCAAGTCAATTTCAAAAATTCAAATAGTATTAATGATAATAACAATAATACTAATAATAATATAATAGAAAAATAATATGAATGATAATATTAACAAAAATGATATTAACAATATAATTACAATAATAATAGTACTAACAACATCAAAAACAAGAATAGTAATGATAACAATATAAACTATATCAAACAACTCTTAGTACATACATTACACTTGAGTCAGTGGCTAAGCTGACAGGTTGTCCATTTTTAATGCACGATATCCCATGTATGAATACCAACCCCAAATAATAGACAATTGAATTGTATTGCTACAACAATCTTTAATTAAATCCCTGTTGATCAGTCTAAATCAAATTAGCCATTTCAAACAGAAGTACAGTGCAGCTAAAAATAGTCTGTGAGGCAGACTTTAATTTAACATCAGCACACAACAGTGGGATTTCAAACTTGTACTGCGTGGTTATTGTAGTGTTTGAACGGATGTAAAGTATTTTTGCATTTTCAAGGGGGGCAGTATTTTCCTTGGTCCAATATGCTCTTAACACACACTTCTGGATGGTGAAATCACAAAGCCATGAAAAACTATAAACATTTGATATGTGTTCTACATGTACTTTCCGTAACAGCCAACAGGCGAACTTCAAAGGGGAAAAAGAAAGATTTGTGAACACAGAGAAAAATTGTTGGAGACTGCATGAGCCAGCATGTTTATAGCAAAATCACTGGCCCGAATTCACAAAGGTGGTTTTGAAAACCGTCGATTGAACCCATGGTTTATACAGATTTCATGGATAAATTATGCTTAGTTTACCGCACTGTGACAAAAGCGTGCATCAGTATTGGACATTTTTCAATATACCCTGAAATTAAGCGTAATTTATGCATGAAATCTGCATAAACCATGGGTTCGCCCGACAGTTTCCAAAATCACCTTTGTGAATTCAGGCCATGCAGTCTCAAAAGGGCTGATAAACAAGAATCGTACAACCGAATATAATAATAATGAGATCACTATTAGACATGCATGGTCAAGTCACACCAGTGAAACCGACCCCAGAGCTATTACATTATTTCCAATAGCATTACCATTGGTCGGTTTGGAGTCTGTTTCACTGGTGCGACTGTAAACTGAATAAAGAATGACTTCATACCTGCTGATCGTTTTCTTCGCATCTTCCGCTTTCTTGAGAAGTTCCGTCTCGGATTCCTCCGTCGTCTTCAACCGTCGGTGCAACGCCTCGTTGGTCTCGCTCAGTTTCAGACGCTCACTACGCAGCTCCTCCAGTTCTTCAAATATATTTGCTGACTGATTTCTAAAAAGCAATATAATATTCAAGAAAGACGAACTTGGACTCATAATATTAAATGGTTCAACAGATCGGTAGTTTGTAATAGAGGAGTAGTCCCCAGTTTTCTGCAGTATTGAAAATGAAAAACCGAACACAGAATTTTATGTTGGTCTGAAAACACCGTCAGTTTTCAGACAGAAAAATTCGAATTTTGCACAATGAAGAGAAAATCATGAAAGTACAATTAAACAAAACCCTGCATTGGTGTTTGCAGTGTTCAAAAAACAAATACCACTTTATACTGGAATGTTTAAACTCAGATTTTAACTGCATTATTCATAGATCAAATCATAGAATAATTAAGAACACAGAATTTACATAAATTCATTTCTTCACCTTTGGATATAAAGTATATCAAAATGCAATCCAAAATAAAAAGCACAGACCTTTGTATGTTTGGATGTATCACTACATGTAGGCCTAGCGAACATTTTTCCATCAAAGTTTGTTTTAGAAATATCATGTAAACAATACAATAGCATGCATGAGCATGTACAGTATAAAGGTTGACTGGAGTTGACTGGAGAGAACTGTAGAGAACTGTAGGTGTGGTTTTACTGAAGCAAGTGTTTACGTCAAAAACACTTTAGATATCAATCACCGCCATTAGAATATATGCCATCCAAAATAGGTGAAATATTATGAATTAATGAAAATTGAATAAAGTTTAATGAAAACAAAAATTAAATTAAAATGATGGTAACAATAAGGATATTTTTCATGAATAAATTTTAAATGAATGAATTTGAGAAAATCAATTGGATGAAATGAATGAAAGAATGAATGAATGAATGAACGAACGAACGTACGATTGATTGAATGAATGAATGAACGATTGAATGAATGAATGAATGAATGAATGAATGAATGAATGAACGAACGATTGAATGAATGAATGAATGAATGAATGAATGAACGATTGAATGAATGAATGAATGAATAAATGACCAATTGAATGAATGAAAGAATGAACAAGTGAACAAATGTAGACATGATTCAATGAATGAATTTGAGCAAAAGAGTTTTTTTTTTATGCAAATAACTCCTTAATATATCAAAAGGAAAATGTAGATAGTAAAATATCAACAATCAAAAATTAAAATGAAATAAAGATACTCACAGCTCATCGCCTCCATAAGCTTCTAAGCTCCCATAACTAAACGTGGACAGGTTCGGATTTTGCTCTTATAAAAAAAAAATATGAGAAAAAAATGTAGAAGCACAAATGACAAGTAAACGGTAAAAACATCTGTAGCTAACACTGGTTGATGTCTTCATGCATGTAACATCATTGCATCTGCATGATGTAGCATAACAAATTGTAAGCTGTGAAAATATGAGAAGGGAAGGGGCAGAAGTTTCAGATAATGTTCAGACATAGGTAAAGCTAGAAATAAAATTTGCACAAAATCCCTTTTATCCTAATCTTCTCTCCTTTTTATAGCTTTCAGATGGAATTTGAATGCTCCCTAGTGGCAGTTGTCACATCATCTCTACACTTTTATCTAGGCATGTTTACAGATACATGTACAGACCCTGGTTTATATTTAATTCTGACTTGTCCTCTACATGTATATGCACAATCTCCACTCCCTGTGGAGTATTCCAACAATAAGCAGTCAAGACGGGCTCATTACAAAGCCAATATCACACAATTTCAAGTCACGTAAAGATACATAATTTATTCTACCGTGTGCAAGCCTCTCCGTTTCATAGATGAAACTATTTTCCCCTCATCAGATCTTAATTAGACTTCCAGGCCAAAATATTCCCGATGTGTCATAAGCGAGTCAATTTCACAGTCCATTCATCAATACATATCTGTAAATTACAACAGAGTATTCTAATACACTTCATTTGCCTGGGAGGCAGGAAATTAAAGTCGTTATTGAAACCTTGCAATTTCACCACCGAATATATTGATCTATTATTAAAAAAGAAGCCTATTTTGGAAAGGTATACATGTCAACAGTCCTCTACAGAATTTCATTGCATTTTCTGGAGGCCAAAAATGAGGTACATATTTTAATTTTCTATAATTCATTATAAAACGTGGAAGATATTATAAATATTTTAATGGCATAACTTTCTTATTTTAATGAAAACTTCAACGTTATACTACATGTAGTTTGATTTTTCTATGTTGATTCAAGTCAACATGTTTGGGTCTGGACAAAACACAGTACTCCTATGCAAATATGAGTGCAATAAAGTGACTTACATGGAGGTGATTGGTATATAGGTGGGTGTTTCATAAAGTTCATATTGAAGTTAAAAGTGACTTTAAGAACGACTGGTGATCCTTCCTTGTGGTAAATGATATTCAGCATTAAACATTCATTGGTGATTACACGTATAGGGCGTAAGAAAGGTTCACCAGTCGTTCTTAAAGTCGCTCTTGCCTTTATACGAACAGCTTTATGAAACACCCACCAACTGCCTATAACACAAAGCTTAGCAATGATCTTTAAAAAAATTTCTACAATTGATTGCATTGACTATGTCAATCGTGAAAATCAAGCTCACGATTAATCGCTATTTGTGTTACGGGACCCAGGTGTAAAGTCCTATGCACAATACATGATCCATTGCGATCCCATTTTCAAAGAAATACACATTGTAGCAAGCTACATGTACATGTATAAACTCTGAATGATCAAAGTTCTGAATAGTGGTATGAATGCTTAACTCAAAATCCTAGTCTATATCAATTCAAGCCCCCCTGTAGGAATAGAAGCAAATCTGATTCCTCATCATAATGACATCATCATCGTCTGCAACTTGAAATCGATTTGGGCTTCACTCTGATCTCAAAGGCTTGCAGCAAAGCAGAATTCTGATTTACATGTAGGTATTCCTGGCATCATGCCAAATTTCAAGTATGATTTTTATACTTCTTTGACCTTTCAAATTTAATGCAAAGTTTGATTTGTTAAGAAAATCATGATGTAGTCGGATCATGTAGCCCTGGTGCGAAAGCCCAAACCTTTATTCTTACCTTCATACGGTGATAAAGCCCTACTGTACCATACAGGCTTGCCACTTTCACTGCATGTACTTGAACCATGCCTGAAACACATGAGAAAACAAAAAGAAAACAGTTCAATTCCTTGTTTTTTTTTCTCATAAAGTTTTAACACATATGGTATATGTTACAATTCAAATAAAGTACAAAAGCAAAATTGCACAGACTTTGTTTGACCACTACTATGCAAACTACACATTAGCAGGAGTGGGACAGTCAACCTGCCTGAAACGTCTAGTCTTCTCTCCTTCAGCTCTACAACTCCACCCGCCGACTCACATCAGCCTCGTCTAAATCTCTACAACTCAAGCCAGCTCTATGTCAGTTTCTCAAGCTCAACTCTTTCTGGTTTACAGTCCTTTCAAAAGGAGAATTCATTCATTCACTCATTTACTTATTCATTCATTTTTTTTTTTCATTTATCCATTTAAATCAATCAATCAATTTATTCATTTAGTTATTTATTTATTTATTCATTTATTCATTCATTTATTGATCTATTTATTTATTTATTCATTCATTCAATCATTCATTCATTCACTCCCTCACTCACTCAATCACTAATACTACTTATATTTATTAATTAATTAATTTATTTATTTTATTAACTTACTTATTAATAATTAATTTCATTTATTTATTCTTTTGAATATTTATTTATTCATTTATTTATTACTAATTTATCAATCAATTTATTAATAAATTTATTTGTCTATCTATTTATCTACTTATTCATTTATTAATTAATTCATTTATTTATTTATTTAATTAATTACAAATTTATTAATCAAGTTATTAATTTCTTTATTGGTCTATCTATTCATCTACTTGTTTATCTATTTATTTATTTATTTATTCATTTATTATTAAAATTGAAACGTTTGTCTACAAATACCTTTGACTTGTATGATCGACTCCTTTTTTCTGAGGACTTGGTAAAGCTCCATCATAACCCTCTTGGAAAGAACGATAGGCTGCCATTCCATCAGATGACCCATACATCTACATAGACAGGGGCGCAGTCTGGAAATAGTCAAGAAACATTTATGAAATAATGATAAGAGAGGGTGTTAAAGTCTTAAATCAAACATTGAATTGGAGATTCTTTTTTCACTCCATCTTTTTTTAAAATAATATACATCATTGGTAGCTTTTGAGCACATGATTCAATTCAATTTGGTTTATTAGATATAAAACAGAATACAATGCTGTAGTCCGAAGACTAATTGTGCAATGTTTACATTGAATATTATTTACATTTGAAGATTGTATATATACACTTTAAAAATCATTCACATTTAAATGAGAAACAGTTGGTTGATTGTGTCATGCATAAGTGAGATTTCAGTAGATAATACTAGCATGGGATTCTGATAATTGTGTATTGGGGGAAAAAACCCGTTTTAAACTTAAAATTATACAACAAAAAGGTCAGAAATATAATTTAGATTTGATTTTCATTATGAAGTTATGAAATAGAGATTAATATAATTAAAATAGTATTTAAACAACAGAATTACAAATGATGCTGATATTGATAAGGAGGCGCAGAAGCAAGTATTGTCATTTGATTTTGTTACTTTGGCAAGCCCACATGCACCGTTCCAGTGCACAAGCATTTCACAAGTATTGCAGACCATTAATAATAAAAAGATCTTGTTGGGTGTTTTGTCTGACAAGTCCTGTTTTATCTGACAGTTACCATAGTAACAGTGCTTCTCAGCCAATAAAATTGAAGGACAGTTGTCAGATCCAACAACCTGTCGAACAGAAATGTTGAGGAAAAACTCTCCTAGGACAACTGCAATAAAATGAAATAAAATTTATGGCTGGGATTTGAGTCCATGCTCTACCTCATTTTGTCAGCTTGATGCTGGCAAAACCGCTGTACACTATACCGTACAAGTTTGGCAAGAATGATGTGATAAAAAAATCATCAAATTAATGCTCCAAAATGTATAACTCCATAGCCAAACAATTATTGCTAAATTGCATTTGGTCACGGGCTGGCAGTGCTGCTTAATGTGAGCAGAATTAAAACCGTAATTTGCAAAAGGTACTGAATCCACCTTTTTCAGTTTGGGGAAAAATGCATTTGTTTTTATAATTGATTTTGCACAGGTGACTCTCTGGGAAATATAATTCCCTGTTGTTGCTGTTAAAGATCATGATAGTGTTTGCGATGATGATGGTGGTAGTAATGATGATGATGATGATGGTGGTGGTGGTGGTGGTGGTGGTGGTGGTGGTGGTGATGATGGTGGTGATGATGATGATGATGATGATGATGGTGGTGGTGGTGGTTGTGTTGGTGGTGGTGGTGATGAAGATGATGATGATGGTGGTGATGATGATGATGATGGTGATGATGATGATGGTGGTGGTGGTTGTGTTGGTGGTGGTGATGAAGATAATGATGACTATGATCATGATGTTGATGATAGAGATGATGATGGTAGTGGTGGTGGTGAAGATGATGATGGTGATGTAATGATGATGATAATATTGATGCATGATGATGCATGATGATGATGGTGGTGGTTGTGGTGGTGGTGGTGGTGGTGGTGGTGAATGCTGGTGGTGAAGATGATGATAAGGAGGAGAAAGATAATGAATATACAATGTACATGTATGTGTGGTGATTTTGATCATGGAAAGTGCGTAAATGGTGTTGGATATGATTTGTATTATGTTAATGGATTTGATGATGTTGATGATGATGGTGGTATAGTGATGATTTTGATGATGGTGATGCTGTAAATGATGTTGTGATGATGATGGTGCTGGTGTATTGATGGTGATGATGATGAAGATGGTGATGATGATGATGTTATGATGATGATAATATTGATGCATGATGATGCTGGTGGTGGTTGTGGTGGTGGTGATGGTGATAAGGGGGAGGAAGATAATGAGGGAAGATATTAGAAAGAAAGATGAAGAAAAGGAGGAGAAAAGAAGATGAATAAGAATAACTGAAACAAAAATGAAAATCACTTAACTTTAAAAATATATCTGGGAGCATAAATTACATGCAGGCAGATCCATGTAGCAAAATCTCTCATGAATAAAATCAATCCATACATATGTACAGTACACCAAAACTCTTAACAATGGCAGCATATATATATACAGTGTACAATTTTATAGTGTAAAGAAAGAACGACATACAATGACAATCGACAAAATATAAAAAATCAAAATAAAGTTTACCCGAAAATAGTCTAATCATTCAAAAAGAGTAAATACCTGAATTATAATCAAAATCAGAACGGTAGTCAATAAACTAATTTTCATCAAAATGTCGCGTGACACCTTCTTGAACCAAGCTCTTCAAATAACAAACAAATATCAAAGGTTGCGGGACTATTTAATTAGGTCGTCAAAGCTTAATATGATGGATAGGGATGCAAAGGATTATACAGGAAGAGCATTGATGAGAAAAGTGTCAGCTGTGAACGGGCAGAGAGAAATAACTCGGCTCAATGCAGTTTTTACATCATTACCAGCACCATACAGTACAGTACATAACATGTACTGCTGTATGCAGGGGAAAATTAATATCATTTCTGAACATAGATTTCTTTAATAGCTCACTGCCACTGGCCCAACTCTGCTAATTCTACTCCATTTGCCCTGAGTAGGAACTAGCATCTGACAAACAGTATTTCATGTGCATGGATACAGATTTATAATAAAGGGGAAGTCGAGCAACAAGTTTATTTGAATAAAAAGAAAACAATCCAAATAAAAAAGTCAGATACAAAATATACAATAGAAAGTTACATTTTTTGCTTTAATAAATTCTCAAATAGTTAGGCCTACATGTACAGTACTGCACACTACACTTTACAGTCTGGATGAAATGAAGAAACAAATAATGTTATCCACTTATTATTTCTTCAGTGAAATATTACAATATACTTAAAGTTTGATTCCTCACTAAACATGTGGATTTGCCAAGACTGTAACATTTTTTGTGATCTGATGAAGAGCATCATTATTGTCCTAATAAAACATTATCTCCAAAAATCAAAATATTGTGTTCATGAAATTAAATAAATGAGATGTCATGGATGAGTAGTGTACAGCGTTCAATATCACTGACTATCTCGTCTGTTGCGCACACAAACTGTTTGCAAACCAAAAAAAGTCAGAAGTTGATATATGTACCTTTACATTCCGATTTTGATAAAATTTGTATATTGTCGATCATGCTTTGTTTGATTTTTCTCTTTTTTTTTCATATCACTTTTTGCGGAGTTCCCTTTTCTGAAAACTAATGACATTTAAAAATGATTATCCCTACATGTACACACTTCTTTGGAATTATACACAGTTATGTACTGTATAAGTTCGAAAAGAATATATGAATTACTGTACATACATGTACACGTTCAGAATTATTTATGAGCTGCCATTGCTAATTTCACACACCGGCAATTTTTTTCCGTGGTACTGAATAAATCACAATGAAGCAATGTAAAGAATATGGAAATAAAGAGTCTTGGTGAAATCCATAATAACATGGGAGCACTTCATCAAACAGATAGTTGGTGGATTGCACAGACAACTGTTACAAGCTACTGGAATCCTTGCATCTGATTGGCTCAGAGCAAATTTGTCAGTGAAAATAAATGACAAGATTCTTCATGAAACATTCTCCTACATTCTGTCATCAGTGGAGCACTTCATCAAACAGATACATGTACATGTAGTTGGTGATTTTCACAGAAAACTGTTACAAGCTACTGAAATCCTTGCATCTGATTGGCTCAGAACAAATTTGTCAGTGGAAATAAATGACAAGATGCTCTATGAAACATTCTCCTACATTCTGTCACCAGGGGAGCATTTCATAAAACAGATAGTATTGAGTAATACCTGTATTAAGCTACTGAAATCCTTGCGTTTGATTGGCTCAGAGCAATTATGTCTGTGAAAATTCAATGACAAGATGCCTCATTATGAAACACTCTCCTACAGTGTACATTCTGTCACCAGAAAATTTCAAGAAACATTTTCACTGACAACTGGGGCCCAGTTTCATACAACTTGTTATAATAGCAAATTTGCAATAACAGTTAAAAGCTACTGGAATCCTTCAATCTGATTGGCTAATGGTAAGTTTAATTGTTATAGAAATTTTGCATTTGTTACTAACAAGTCTTTATGAAACGGAACCCTGGTATAAATGGCAACTGAAATCCTTGCTTTTGATTTTTTCAAAGCAAATTTGTCAGTTAAATCACTTGTAACATACCTTGTATTATAAACATACCTTGTTGTGGGCGTAAAGTTTTACCTAAACAAGTGGAATGCCTCTGGCCGTCTCACCTGCATCACGCGATTCAATATAGCAGCAGTGCTGATTTTGAAAACTACTATAACTCGCACAAGATGTTCAGTGATACTTGGTTACTCTTATTTCCACGTTTTATGAACTAGACCAATACACTTATAGAGATATGATGGCAATTCAACAAATACCCCCAACGTGGCCAAAGTTCTTTGACCTTACATGACCTTTGACCTTGATCATGTGACCTGAAACTCGCACAGGATGTTCAGTGATACTTGATTACTATTATGTCCAAGTTTTATGAACTAGACCAACACACTTTCAAATTTATGGCTGTGATTCAACAAATACCCCAATTTGGCCAAAGTTCATTGACCCTAAATGACCTTTGACCTTGATCATGTGACCTGAAACTTGCACAGGATGTTCAGTAATACTTGATTACTATTATGTTAAAGTTTCATGAATCAGATCCATAAACTTTCAAAGTTATGATGGTAATTCAACAGATACCCCCAATTCGGCCAAAGTTCATTGACCCTAAATGACCTTTGACCTTGGTCATGTGACGTGAAACTCATGCAGGATGTTCAGTGATACTTGATTAACCTTATGTATAAGTTTCATGAACTAGGTCCATATATTTTCTAAGTTATGATGACATTTCAAAAACTTAACCTTAGGTTAAGATTTTGATGTTGATTCCCCCAACATGGTCTAAGTTCATTGACCCTAAATGACCTTTGACCTTGGTCATGTGACATGAAACTCAGGCAGGATGTTCAGTAATACTTGATTAACCTTATGGCCAAGTTTCATGAACTAGGTCCATATACTTTCTAAGTTATGCTGTCATTTCAAAAACTTAACCTCAGGTTAAGATTTGGTGTTGACGCCGCCGTCGCCGTCGCCGCCGCCGTCGCCGCCGCCGTCGCCGCCGCCGTCGCCGTCGGAAAAGCGGCGCCTATAGTCTCACTCTGCTATGCAGGTGAGACAAAAACTTGTTTGCCCCTCTCCTCCTTCCAATTTGCAAAATTCTTCATGAAAAACTTTTAAATGTCCTGCCACCTGGATGCTTTTTTAACATGTTGTTTGACAGATTGGTACACTGAAAAATTGTATGTTATTATTGACACCAATTGGTGGCCCTAGAGGAAAGATGTTTTAATACACACAATGATTGATTTGAAACATTAATGCCAAAGTGTGTTCAAATAATGCACCATCAGAGAATTCAAATACTGTATATGACTGACCTGTGAGATCCTCTATCAAGCACAAGTGTAGCACCTTTTCAAACAAATATTTCATTTGTGAAGTGTCAACCTGCTTTGCAATTAATACAGGATCAGATCTTACATTAGAAGTTTCCTGGATATTAAGGACACGTGTCATAATGTTGTTAGGGCACTTGTGCTCTCCAGGCTCGACTATGGTGGTTGCTTGCTTGGGGTATTAGTAAACAAGATCTTGGAAGACTTCAACGCCTTCAGAACAAATGTGCACGATTAATCTGTCAAAAACCAAAATGGTGTCATGCTACCCCTCTTCTAAATGAACTACATTGGCTACCTGTTTCTGATAGAATACATTATCGAATACTTGTTCAAACCTGTCAACCACACTACCTTTTTTAATACATTTCTTCATTATTTCAGCAACAAAGATCTACATACTCTCTTCGTTCTGCAGCTGCTCCTTCCTATGTCATTCCAAAATCCAGAAAACAGGCCGGTTTCAACTCCTTTCAATCTCTTGCCCCGTCTTTGGAACAAACTCCCTCCATCTCTTCGAAACGTCTCTTCTCTTGACCTCTTCAAAAAACATCTCAAAACACACTAAACCATAAACCTTTACTTGTCTTTTTATGCAATCAACAGCGCTTTGTATCCTCTGGAAAAGCCCTGTATGAATCCAATTATTATTATTATGTAATTGACACCGATCAACGACATGGTATACCTATAAAAGACAATTAAGTACAATTTATGTAAGCCTAGGTTTGTCACTTGGTATAACATTTAATACCTGATTCAATTCAGCCCTATGTAGGCTGAAAATTCAGACCCCTTTTAAAAAATGTAGCACGTACATGTACTTCCAACAAATGGGATAGCTTGTAATTGTGACGATCATCGAGCGGCCGAGCAAAGACTCTAATTTGACAAATTGTGTCTTGGGATGGAGGCTAGACTCCAGACCCTCTGGCCTGTATTCTGAATTAACTGTTGATGGTCAAGATAATTCTGTGCTAAAATCATGGAAAGCCAAAAATGTCACACAAATATGTTTTACATTGTTTTTTTCATCTTTACTTTGTTCTTTTCCAACGATTTAATAGTGAAGAAAACAATTTTTGTTAATATTTCCTGATGATTCTGAATGATTTGAGTGTCAAATGAAATGATTAATTGAACTTGTATTAAATGTTAATGATTGTGTCACTATTGGCTATCTATACAGTAGTTAAACCACAATTTCTAACCAGATTTTATATTTCTGAGTTCAGAACACCAGCCTCTGTCTGCATAAAAAAAGGAGAGCAGCCACAATAAATCTAGTTTTCTACTTCAGACACTGCATTAACGAAAACCAAGGCTTGTGCCTGCATTTATACATGCTATTTTGGGTCTGCACCGACAGACTATCTTGACATTAGCAGTTGGCTTCACGTCGCCATGGCACCCGGGCCAACCTAGACCCCAGTCCTGTACCACATACTACGAACATATCTTCATCTCAGCAAACATTCTATTGACTCGTGGACGACAGGTGGCTTCTCCCGAAGACCCCACACATGGGTGGATCTCAAATGAACGTTACAAATGTCAGGGGGGGAGGGGATAAAGGTGAAAGAACACATCCCATGCAGGGGGCATTATTTTTTCTCAGAAGTACACAGTACATTGTGATTCTGCTATTAATATATGCACTGCAAACAATAATGACAATGATTTGTCAAAATGGCGAATTGGCCATCCAGGTACCCTTTCCTTTTCTTTTATAAAAGTGATGTCGTGACTCGAGAATTCAGTCTCTCTCCAACTGCAACCTGGGTGTTTAGAAGTCCCAATTAAAGAGCTGAAAAAGGCTGTTCGAGAGTGTTGAAAAACAGCTGACAAATAATGAAAAGAGCTCCCATAGTTTTTGTATGTGAGGAATTAAGCTGAAAATCATAAGCAAAAGTGAAATCAGCTTTAAGTTGAAAGTTCTCTCACACACAGGTCTGGAAAATGCATGCATTTTCTGTCTGTTATCTCTGTCCACTGACTAAATGAAGCAATTTTTTTTTAAACTTTGGAAATCAAGTTTTTTTTCTTGATTTAGGGATATTTTGTGAATACTCTTCATGATGTTAAAAAAGTATTGGAGTGAATGGAGTCACAAAGCTTCGAATATTGTTTTTTTAATAGGCCTAAATGTTGAGGTCAAGACGAGCAAAGAATTTTTTAGAAAAAGGTTGCAAAATAATATCAAAAGCACATTGATAATAACTCTATACATTTTCACATACAATGACACGTTTTCCTCATACAGAATTTTGGTAGAGGTAGTATTGCTCTTTCTCTCTCTCTCTCTCTCTTTCAAACACAAAAAAATACACCCATACACACAGAAAGACATAAACAAATACTAACACTGTGTACATGCTTCAATACTATTCAATCAAAATGACAATCTACATGTATTATATTTATTATAAATGAAACCATCACAGCTGATTATCTGACATTCCCCCCCCAAAAAAAAAAAAAAAAAAAAAAAAAAATCACAATTGGCACCAGCAGAAGAAAAAAACCTTATATCCCTTGTGAGAACATTGCAAAATAGCCATTAGTTTTATATTAATACATGTTTCTTTAAGAATGAATGTTACAGTACTTATTAAAAGAAAAAGATAACCCTTTCAGATTTTCCCTGATACATCCTACATGTATACCAATTACAACAAGAAATAAAAATATAGATTACACATTATTGTGAAGCACTCCTCAGGATTAATTCCTTGCTGTGTCACTACAGAGCAATCAATCAAATAATTTTCATAATTTTGAGCTGGGTAAATATGATCATAGGGCAGGTGCAAACAATGCAAGCGTCAAACAGATTCAGGCCCTCGAGACAAAGGATGATCCTCGTTCACAATCCACTTCAATAGACATCCATCAAAACTCAAAATAACCACTCAAGATCAACGCTTCCATGTTGGATATGAAGATGATTAATTTTTTATTATTTTTATTCTTAGTCCATTATAATTCTGATTAAGGGACACAAATTTTGGTTCAAGATGTTAAAGATTCAACATCCTTTTATTGGTCAATTTATACAGAAATTTAGTTTCCAATATTAAAGTAAAAATGAAAAATACAATAAATCATCTTTTAATAATAAACACTATATAAGTTTCACCTACATGTACATGTATAAAAAGTTTTGTTGCAGAACTCCTCAAAATTCACAAGATCAGGGCCCCACTACCATGGGAACAATTTACATACGTGTAGGAACAAAATAGAAGGTGCCCCAAAAAATTGACAAGCATAAAAAAGCTTATCGTTTTATATACATAGTACTTCTCAAAAAAATCTCAGTCAGCAATAACCTTTTTTTAATATGTATTTCATTTTTGTGCTCGTCAACCTACAGTGTAGTTTTCAGGGAGTGCTGCCTATTAAAGGTAAATAATATACACAAGCACCCCCTGAAAAATCTTAAGGGAGCTTTGCCCCCGCTTCCCAGGGCCATCTTTAGTTAATAGTTACGAGTGCTATACAGGGGATTTTTTTTTTCTTTTTGTAGCAAAAAGTCAGTGAATTTCTGTGACTATTGTTGGGGAACAAATCAACAGATGAAAGGATAAAGAAGTTTATAACAGTTATCTATTAAAAATAACTGACTATTTGTATCACAAAATGATACTACTAGCTTGTATCATGAAATGCTCCCTTGTTTTTTGTTGCCAATTTAAGTACTAGAGTCCCTAAATTGGCAACTAAAAATGTAAAAAATTACTGTTTTAATAAGATACAAATCAGCATATTTTAAACATCTATAAAAGAAAATCAATCTCAATAAAAACAGAAAAAAACTGGCGGCCTACATGTAGATGTTTTACATTTTAAGAGTCTAGAAAAGAAAATGTAGGCAAACCTCGGAAAATTAAATCTGATTGAAAAGGCTTGAAATACTTCAATTTTCCAAATAGTTGTCAAACTTGTCAGTCAATAAATAACCATGCATGCAAATCACTGACTTAATTGCTACTATACATTTATGGGGAAAGAATTGTAAAAATCATCACATCAAATTGTTATTTAGGCCAAGATACATGTAGAAGTTCGATTAATGATTTACTACATTTTGATTTTGATTATTAATCATGCATTAAAATCTATGATGGGGAGGATACTCACATAAAAATTGCCCGAAAATTTAATAAATTCCCTGAAATTAGACAGTTATTACAGTCTTGATCTAGCCTGTACCTGTAGCCTAGCCCTAGGCTATAACAGACATTGAAAATATGAAAGGGGAACCCCCCCCAAAAAAAAAAAAAAAAAAAAAAAAAAAAAAAACTAGACATGCCACTGAGTCTACATCTACACAAGATATACAGTGAACCGTACCTAGTTCACACTGCCATTACATTGCTCGTCCCAGGCTGGCATCAGGTTGTCTGACACTGACAGCTATTAAGAAACTCAACCTTTTTCTATAATGTGTGGCGTCGCGCAAAAACCAGACTATTGGTGAGAGACAATAAATGCGCTAGGACGTCATTTAAATACGCGTGTCATCAAACTTTTGTCTGGCGCGCGTCGCGAGGAAAAACAAAACAAACAACCCGCGGGAAATAAAAAAAATGTCAGGCGCATTTTTATTTTTCAGAACTGTGGATATCGGCTCGATATATTTGGTGGCGGGTTCGGATACATGTTGATTGAATTTAACATCCTTGGCTGAAATCCATGAAGGTAAGTTAAATTATGTTGCAGATTGAGTTGTTTTGTTAAATTCATTGATAATTGCGATGCGAGGAACATGGCAACTAAACACGTGAATGTGAATTTTGTGTTGCGTGTTTATGTGGATCGATCGAGAGAGAGCTTTTTTTAGGAACGACTTTAAACGTCAAATTACATGCGACTGCTGCAGCGATTCGCGGTATTTGTCCGGGACTTTGACGGCCTTTTTAAGATCTAACTTATGTATGCCTAGGCTATCAACTAGATCTAGATCTGCACGTATACTTATATAGGCCTTCGTTACATACTTGTAACCATTTAAGTTAAATCTATCACATGCAACAAGTTTGTAAAAAATGTATATAAAAAAAAATCAAAATTGGACAAGGAGTAAAAGAGCTATGATAATTTAAAGATATGGATTTCGGTGAAACAGTTCTATGCATGTTTTTATGAATTTACTTGACAAACTGATGCAAAGATGTCTCACCTTGTTACATGAAATTATGTTTGTTCTACCCCCCCCCCCCTCCAAGACTAGATATTAATTAATGCAAAAAGGTGACATATCATTCACACACGTATGACCAAATAAAATAAGTATGATTTCATGTTTTGTTATAAGAAAAGTTAAAGTGGGGTGTCATCATCAGCCCATCTAACGAATATTTATTAAGACGTGCATATAACTGTTTTTATAATGCATGAAAAACCCTTTTAGATCTAGTTGTTATCAGATTTTGATGAAATTTGCAGCATTTGCTTACATTTGATGAAATTATTTTCAGCTCGGAGTACCCTTTTAAATCGGTTAATTATGGACATTTTTCAAATCCCCTCTTCTAACAAAATTCTTATTTGTCGGACTTCTGATTTCAAATTTGTTTTTTTTTCGGAGGGGGTGGGGTCTATTTGGTATGAGCTTCACCAAAGCTGTGCAAATGATATCGAAATTATAACTAGAAAACAGATTGTCACAATTTATAAGAAATTTATTCAAAAATAACAATATATTTTGGGGGCGGGTGTGGGGGGTATTTCTTATTTTTTCTACAATATGGTCGAGCTACATTACATGAGGTTCGCCAACTTTCTACACAAAATCATTCAATATTTAAAAAAAAAAAATGAAAAGACATATTTTTGAAAATAAAAATAAATTATAGTTTTACTTTTTTTTTTTTTTTAGTTTTTTTTCTTAAGTAGTGTTTTTTTTTTTAAATAAACTTTAACTCTGAAAATTTGTTAACTAATTGGCCTTGTTTTCTTTCGTTGTGTTAAACATGTTAAAGGCACGGGATCTACAGAGCAACTATATTATTGCAGTGAGGACAAGACATCTCAGAACCAACATACAGCTGACAGCAGCCCTTCAAGAAGTACTTTAAGACTCTGTTATGGGATTCACCATTACCACAGCTTCAGGTAGCTTTCCATGCTTTATCCATATTCTATATGGAAATAGTGTGCCAGTTTTTACTTTATCATGTCAGTTGTAACCGATTTTTCCACGAATTAATTGCCGTTTTATAAGATATTGTTTTAAAATTTATTTTACCACTATTAGTACATGAAATCTAGAATTATGGAAAATATAAAAAAATATAAAATGATAAAAACAATAAAAAATGAAAAAAATATATAGAATTTGGATAAAAGCTCATGCAGAGAAAGCTTTTTGCAAGTGATATATCAAATTAAACATTTAAATATGAACATCTCATGAATTTTGGAGGGATTTTTTTACCCAACAATAGTTAAATCTTTTTTTGGTAGAAAAATATGACATCAGGGAGTACTTCCACCTTTATTAGAAATACAAGTAACATTCACACAAAGCCAAAGAGTGAAAAGTTAATGTATTTTAAATATCATGTTGTTGATAAATGTCCATGAATCATGAAGAAATGAGAGTGTAATGTGACTGTTTTTATAACACATTAATATCGATGAACTTTTCAATTGCATTCATCAAACATGTAGATTTGAGTCATCGGAACGTGGCATTTTTAAGACTGGAACATGAAGAAAGCAAACAATGCAGAGGAAGAAAATTATCCCCTTTGGTGAACCCTGCTGACATAGTCTCTCAGATACTCCCAGATAAGCTATCAACTGGATTTTCCAAATAGAGGGAATATGATATATGGAAAGATCTTAGATGAGGACAAGGCACCTCGCGGCCTCCCCGGTAGGAGAGGAAATTGAACAATGAATACATGTTTTACTTTGAATGAACAAACTCTGAAGTTTTTCGATAAAAAAATTAAACTTAATTTGTAACGTTTGCTAACCCATTAAAAGGATGTCATTGTAGAAAATTGAAATGTGGTAAGTTTGCTGCTGTATTAAGAAGTTTGTGATAATGTTAAACACACACACTAAGGAGAGATTATCGTGTTTTATATAATTTTTAGTGCAAATTTGGACAGTGGAGAGCGATGCACATTCCTGAGTTTTGCTAATACTGCTGCATAGAAGAGAGTAAATGTATGTAGTCTCTTCCATATCAAGAATTAAACTCTGATATTATTTTTTTATTCAAGCATAAGATGTTTACAACGCATATCATTACACACGTGTACAGAGTGTAGCAGAGAAAAGATGACTATGTATTTGTGAGTATTTGTTAGTTATAATACCTGTCGTATTAATATGTGGAGCCAAGTTTTTATGCACAGTTTTATTCTTCTTTTCAAACGAAGTGACCTAAAAAAAAATCCTTCAGTGATCCAGATAATTTGGCAGCAATTTGTGAAATATATTTTCATGACTACCCCATCCCTAAAAAGAAACCAAATGTGGCCCATTTCATTAAATATGGATATGATCCCTTGCTCGAATGAAAACTACCATGAAAACAGTGAACCTTCTGCTTCCTGATTCGCTAGTTCAATGAAAGTTGATATTTCATCAAGAGTTGCTGTCATATTAAATCTTTATGAAATGTAGCTCGCATCAGCTTTTCACTATTGTGTATTGCCATCGAAAAAACTTGGTTTTGCAAAATTGAATTTTGTTTGTGGTTATTTTCCAAAGCTTAAGCATGATTTTCTTTAGATTTTACTTTGCGAGAAAGTGAAGTATGGACAAACAGCATGGTGGTGTCTTTTTTTTTTGGGGGGGGGGTTAAGGGCAGGGACAAATCTAGGATGGAGGTGGGCAGGGGCTTTGGCCCCACTTTTTTTCCCCAGAACGCATGTATAAACATGTAAAAAATTACCATTTGATTGTGATTTTTTTTGCATGGACAGCCCCTCCCATTTTCAAAAAATTTTCTGCGGCGCCTGTGGGGGTGGACACCCCCCAAAAAATGATAAGCTGCCCCTCCCCCCCCCCCAACAAAAAAAAATCAGATGAATAACCCAACCCCATCTTCCCCTGGTCATTGGATCTGGGAACCTCCTCTCATGTTAAAACTACGCGCTATGACGAACTATATATAGTATGACAAATAGTCTCCATAAGGGTTTTTTTTGCATGTAATGTGAGTGTGTGGGTGTGGGTTCTAGTGTGGGTGTGGTTGAATATGTAGAATAATTTGTTTTATTGTATTCGCCTAGCTGTGTATATATAAAAATTATGTCTGCACTACAAAATATCACCTCGCCTATGCCAGGTATGTTGGGCGTTACAAAAGAACCAACATTTCCCTATCATGAAAAGATGAATAATAAGCCCGACTACCATGACGACCCAAACTGCCAGGCAGGGGGGGGGGGGGTACCCCTAATTCAATTGGCCATATCTCTAATTTAAATATGAATTAGACTCTAATATTTTGTATACACATTGTACATGTGTCCATGTACCAGAAAACATAAAAAAACCAAAATCCAAAATTTCACCTATAATACCCATTTTCCCAGGATGGCCCACATAATTAAATTCATTTCAGTTTTTCACTGGGCTTTCTTTTTTAATGTTAAAACATTAAAAAAAATCGGAAAAAAATAAAAGTATAACATATCAGCACAGCAATACACATTTGGTGAAATGTATTTTTATTGGTCCTTTCCTTTGCCTTCGTGCAAAAATTGACCAACAAACTCGTAAAAACAAAACCCTTGCCAGGCCAAGCCAGACTCCTCATGCATTCGTCTATCTACCCATCTCTGCCCGCCTAACCGCCCGCACCGGTGGTGATCTGTTGGTCTCTCCTCCTGCTGCTGTAATGACTTGATAAACTACTCATTTTCAAAAATTTACTTGCCACAAACGACCAAAAACAATCACAGTGTCAAAGCGAAAAGGGAGAATTAAAGGATAACGTTCTTACCGACAGTATCATGATATTCCAGACACGAATAACAATTTTTTTAGGATTATTCTCGAACTCACTGACAGTGACAGATCTCCAGCTGAGCCCGAGTCCAACTCAAGTTCGGCAAGTTGAAAATGCGCGCTTGAATTTCGGAATTAATGATGATCGATATGCAGGCCGCGCCGCGACGTCCCGCGGCGCGGCGCGGCAGGCAACCAAAAAATCACACCCCACATCCATCTCCCAAATCAAAGTAGGCCGGCTAAACAGATGGCTACGTAGGAAAATGCAAAGATATTATTGTTTTATTATTTTGTTATAATTCTTTTGGTAAAATTTTCGATGGGGCAAAACTAATTGTCGACCATAGAGATATATACTAATTAGTATACATCTCTATGTTGTCGACCCATACATCTGTTTTGTTGACCGGAGAACACAATTTTAGACCCAGAGGCGGCGATCGATCCTGTTGGGGCCGGTGGGGGGGCACACTGCCCCCTTCACTTTTTGAAGCTCTGAAATAGAGCCCTCTTTATGCAAGAAAAATGCCCCTCCCGAACGTGTACTGTGACCCTTTCTCCTGAGAAGGACCCGTTCTATGTGTTAACAAGTGCCCCTTTGAAACAAGAAATTAAGCAATATATACTCTTAATTGTTTTCTATGTTACTACTTGCATATGTGAAGGAAAAAAAGAGAAGGGTGAAATATATCACAAAATTTAACATTTAACTTGATACGACATATCTAGCCTCCTCAAAATTTTTGGCTCAATACGCCACTGTATATAAGTCTTTTTGTTCTTTTTTTTAAAGATAGTGCCCTTTTCCAAAGAAAAGGTGCCCTCCCCCCCCCCCCCCACACTTTCAACTTCGCTCCGCCGCCCCTTGCTGTTTAGACCAATGAAAATGAAATTGTTGTTAAAAAAGGGGTTGGAACAACCATTGAAATTTAAAGACATAACAAAAACCCACCCAATAGGCCCTATATACCTAACATCGCAATGTTTGCCGTATATACCTAACATCGCAATGTTTGCCGTATACTGCCCTTTCAAAGGAGCGATCATAATCTTTATATTGTTCCAGGAACATGAAGGAGATTTTTAAATAGGAGTTAAAAAGATTTTAATGTGCAGCGAAGTGCCCTTTCAAGAAGCGATTTTGAAACATGTGTTTTTGGGGGGCGGGCGGTAAAAGTTTGTTACAGTTTCTTCTTTTCTTTTTCTTCTCTTTCTGCTGCAATAGGTGTCCCGAACCCCTCTTGAATAACGTGCATTCATGTTCAAATTATGTTTGTTTGTTTTTTGCCAGCCAATGAGCTAAACGCTTATCCAATTTTTGTTCTAAAATTGTCAAATTTGGTTACAGAGAATTAAAGATATCATCACCAAATGTATTGCAACACCAGCTGTCCTTATCTTGGCATACAGATAGGTGACATAGTGGAGGAGGCTTGAAAGATACTATACGCCCCCATGGCCATGAGAAGTGGGGCTGAAGCATGATCCCCAAAAATTGGGGTGCTGCGTGTATTATTTTCCTTAGGCAGCACCCCCTAGTAATTCTGGAAGGTGTGACAAAATGGAGAAAGGTAACAACAATGACCAACATATTTTTTACAGAAACCCTTTTTTTTCTTGTCAAATTGCTCAGGACGAAAATAACCTTCATTTTGTATAGTGAAACCTTAAAATGTTGTTCAGCACCCCCCCCCCCCCGCCACTAAAAAAAAAAAATCGTTTCCAGGGCACTGTACGCCCCCGCCCCCCCCCCCCCCCAAAAAAAAAAAAGACGTCCGCACGTCCGGTGAGAAAATTGACAGGAAAATGAAGATGAAGAAAAAGGAGCATCTGATATTAAAACTGCCACAGTGCCACTATATATATAGATTAGATTTTAATGTTTTGTCTTTTAATTGTTGTCTCTCTCTCTTTCGCTTCGCACTTTCGTGACTATAGATTTTAAAGGAAATGAGAGGGGAGACAAAAAAAGGGGAATAAAGTAGACCTAAATAGAAAGGAAAAGAAACAAGATGGAATAAATGAACGAGAAAGGGAAAAGAAGGAAATAAATGAGAATAAATGAATGAAAGAAAGAAAGAAAGAAAGGAAGGAAGGAAGGAAGGAAGAAAGAAAGAAAGAAAGAAAGAAAGAAAGAAAGAAAGAAAGAAAGAAAGAAAGAAAGAAAGAAAGAAAGAAAGAAAGAAAGAAAGAAAGAAAGAAAGAAAGAAAGAAAGAAAGAAAGAAAGAAAGAAAGAAAGAAAGAAAGAAAGAAAGAAAGAAAGAAAGAAAGAAAGAAAGAAAGAAAGAAAGAAAGAAAGAAAGAAAGAAAGAAAGAAAGAAAGAAAGAAAGAAAGAAAAAAAAAGAAAAAAAGAAAGAAAGAAAGAAAGAAAGAAAGAAAGAAAGAAAGAAAGAAAGAAAGAAAGAAAGAAAGAAAGAAAGAAAGAAAGAAAGAAAGAAAGAAAGAAAGAAAGAAAGAAAGAAAGAAAGAAAGAAAGAAAGAAAGAAAGAAAGAAAGAAAGAAAGAAAGAAAAAAAGAAAGAAAGAAGAATAAAAGTAATTGGCTCAATGTGGACTATTATAGGGAAAACAAAAATAGAAGTTGCGACCCCGAAGTTGTAAATCTGCAACCTAAAAGCCCTTGCCCCTATCAAAGTATATAGAGCAAGGGGGGAGGGAAGGGTGTATAAAATAAAACAGAAAAGAGGAAGAAGGAAAAAAAATGAAAAGAAAGAGAAGCCAGCCCCCCCCCCATCTGTATGCCACTGGTGAACATAAATTTACGTGAGCGTTAAATGGTGTGAAGCTCGCTGCAAGAGTATATAGCGTCATGAGTAAAAAAAAAGAGGGGGCACAGCAGGGAGTGTGTGGCAAAAGTTTCTTAAAGGTACTTCTTACTTAAGTTTCTTTTCCCTTTTCCTTTTCGTTATTCCTCTTCCTCTAGCTCTCTCTTTCTTTCTCTCTCTCTCTCACACTCTTTCTCTTTCTGTCTCTCTTTCTTTTTTTCTTGCATCCCCGCTCCACAGTTCCATGATAGTTTGTTGTGTAAATTGAGGGTCATTCCAAGTATTAAAACAAAAAGAAATAACAAAGTGAACGAATAAAACTATGTAGGAAATTTGTAAAACTCTTTTCATGCGGGATATTGATTATCAATATGCAGCTGTCATCGTGTAAATTGTAAATTGTTGAAGAAAACCTTTTTATCAGAGGAATAGACAGCCACGCCCCATAGTCCACCCCCCCAAAAAAAAAGGGTGAGGGTGGCTCAGTGGTAGAGCGTCCGCCTCATGAACGGGAGGTCGTGGGTTCGATCCTCGGCCGAGTCATACCAAAGACTTATAAAAATGGGACCTTCTGCCTTCTTGCTAGGCGCTCAGCATTTAGATTGGAGGAGAAGGGCAATAATAACATGTTATGCAGGGCCCGCTGGTAGAGCAGTTTCCTAACTGAAGTGGCTACCCTGGGTAAATAAAACGTTATTATTCTTCTTATTATTATTATTATTATCATTATTATCATTATTATTATTATATAGATTGAATAAAATGATGTCATGCCCCCAATAAAAAAAAAATAAAAAAATGAGGGAAGACTTGAAAATATAGATTGATTAAAATGCCCCAACCTATACAAAAAGTTATTATTAAAGCAAATGTTAGTAAAAGTTGTTTCATTCATTTTATTTCCCTTTAGCTTGTTCGCTTCCCAATTAGAAAATTGATATCGCTTTACACAATCAGGCCTATATAGCGGCCGTCTTGTGCCTGCCCCGAATTACAATAAAAAATCTAACGTACATACAGAAGCCCATTTTCGCTCGCTGGCTGCACTTTCTTGCCAAGACGCGCCATCGATAATCCGTTCGCATGATTTCAAAATAAGATTCTTAATTTCCTTAAAGGGATAGCAAGTAACGACATTATTGAATTTTCAATTTTATCAATTTTTTTTTAATTAAAGATTTATATCATACACGCTGTCATGAACATGGAAACCTACAGAATTTACCACTTTGAAATCATAATTTCATATTTTCATGGTATCTCCCTTGTAACAAAATAATTTGCAAAAATGCATTAAATGATATTAGTGACTCCATTCATTTTCTTTTCTGCACAAAATTTGAATAAATTGAGAGTATATACACGTAAATGTCTAAATTTTAAAGACGCCCATCACTCTCGGATCAGTGCCATCAATCAACAGCTTAGCTCTAGATTAACCGAGAGGGGGCGCTGTTGATTATATGGCTCTAGTGTTCCTGAATCCAGGAACACATGGCTCCAGTGTAGAGAGGTGTCATGAGCCTAATTTCAACAGGAAGGCAAAAGATATTCGTTCGACCCAACCCATTCAATTTGATATTGCTGACTGACAAAAGTGTATGAATATAACTGAAAATCTAACACTGATTCTAGAAATGGTAAATTCTGAACTTCCTTTGCCCAAATTGGGAAGATATATCAATGACTTTGGAACTATATTCATTTTTTTTCTTCTTCAATTTGATATTGCTGATTGACAAAAGTGTATGAATATGATTGAAAATCTAACACAGATTCCAGTAATGGTAACTACTGAACTTTCTTTGCCCAAATTATGAAGATATATCAATGACTTTAGAACTATCCAATTTTTTTTTCGATTTGATATTGCTGATTGACAAAAGTGTATGAATACGATTGAAAATCTAACACAGATTCCAGTAATGGTAACTACTGAACTTTCTTTGCCCAAATTGGGAAGATATATCAATGACTTTAGAACTATCCAATTTTTTTTTCGATTTGATATTGCTGATTGACAAAAGTGTATGAATATGATTGAAAGTCTAACACAGATTCCAGTAATGGTAACTACTGAACTTTCTTTGCCCAAATTATGAAGATATATCAATGACTTTAGAACTATCCAATTTTTTTTTCGATTTGATATTGCTGATTGACAAAAGTGTATGAATATGATTGAAAATCTAACACAGATTCCAGTAATGGTAACTACTGAACTTTCTTTGCCCAAATTGGGAAGATATATCAATGACTTTAGAACTATTCAATTTTTTTTCAATTTGATATTGCTGATTGACAAAAGTGTATGAATACGATTGAAAATCTAACACAGATTTCAGTAATGGTAACTACTGAACTTTCTTTGCCCAAATTGGGAAGATATATCAATGACTTTAGAACTATTCAATTTTTTTTCAATTTGATATTGCTGATTGACAAAAGTGTATGAATACGATTGAGAATCTAACACAGATTCCAGTAATGGTAACTACTGAACTTTCTTTGCCCAAATTGGGAAGATATATCAATGACTTTAGAACTATTCAATTTTTTTTCAATTTGATATTGCTGATTGACAAAAGTGTATGAATACGATTGAAAATCTAACACTGATTCTAGAAATGGTAACTACTGAACTTTCTTTGCCCAAATTGGGAAGATATATCAATGACTTTAGAACTATTCAATTTTTTTTCAATTTGATATTGCTGATTGACAAAAGTGTATGAATACGATTGAAAATCTAACACTGATTCTAGAAATGGTAACTACTGAACTTTCTTTGCCCAAATTGGGAAGATATATCAATGACTTTAGAACTATTCAATTTTTTTTCAATTTGATATTGCTGACTGACAAAAGTGTATGAATATAACTGAAAATCTAACACTGATTCTAGAAATGGTAAATTCTGAACTTCCTTTGCCCAAATTGGGAAGATATATCAATGACTTTGGAACTATATTCATTTTTTTTCTTCTTCAATTTGATATTGCTGATTGACAAAAGTGTATGAATATGATTGAAAATCTAACACAGATTCCAGTAATGGTAACTACTGAACTTTCTTTGCCCAAATTATGAAGATATATCAATGACTTTAGAACTATCCAATTTTTTTTTCGATTTGATATTGCTGATTGACAAAAGTGTATGAATATGATTGAAAATCTAACACAGATTCCAGTAATGGTAACTACTGAACTTTCTTTGCCCAAATTGGGAAGATATATCAATGACTTTAGAACTATTCAATTTTTTTTCAATTTGATATTGCTGATTGACAAAAGTGTATGAATACGATTGAAAATCTAACACTGATTCTAGAAATGGTAACTACTGAACTTTCTTTGCCCAAATTATGAAGATATATCAATGACTTTAGAACTATCCAATTTTTTTTTCGATTTGATATTGCTGATTGACAAAAGTGTATGAATATGATTGAAAATCTAACACAGATTCCAGTAATGGTAACTACTGAACTTTCTTTGCCCAAATTATGAAGATATATCAATGACTTTAGAACTATCCAATTTTTTTTTCGATTTGATATTGCTGATTGACAAAAGTGTATGAATATGATTGAAAATCTAACACAGATTCCAGTAATGGTAACTACTGAACTTTCTTTGCCCAAATTGGGAAGATATATCAATGACTTTAGAACTATTCAATTTTTTTTCAATTTGATATTGCTGATTGACAAAAGTGTATGAATACGATTGAAAATCTAACACTGATTCTAGAAATGGTAACTACTGAACTTTCTTTGCCCAAATTGGGAAGATATATCAATGACTTTAGAACTATTCAATTTTTTTTCAATTTGATATTGCTGATTGACAAAAGTGTATGAATACGATTGAAAATCTAACACAGATTTCAGTAATGGTAACTACTGAACTTTCTTTGCCCAAATTGGGAAGATATATCAATGACTTTAGAACTATTCAATTTTTTTTCAATTTGATATTGCTGATTGACAAAAGTGTATGAATACGATTGAGAATCTAACACAGATTCCAGTAATGGTAACTACTGAACTTTCTTTGCCCAAATTGGGAAGATATATCAATGACTTTAGAACTATTCAATTTTTTTTCAATTTGATATTGCTGATTGACAAAAGTGTATGAATACGATTGAAAATCTAACACTGATTCTAGAAATGGTAACTACTGAACTTTCTTTGCCCAAATTGGGAAGATATATCAATGACTTTAGAACTATTCAATTTTTTTTCAATTTGATATTGCTGATTGACAAAAGTGTATGAATACGATTGAAAATCTAACACTGATTCTAGAAATGGTAACTACTGAACTTTCTTTGCCCAAATTGGGAAGATATATCAATGACTTTAGAACTATTCAATTTTTTTTCAATTTGATATTGCTGATTGACAAAAGTGTATGAATACGATTGAAAATCTAACACAGATTCCAGTAATGGTAACTTCTGAACTTTCTTTGCCCAAATTGGGAAGATATATCAATGACTTTAGAACTATTCAATTTTTTTTCAATTTGATATTGCTGATTGACAAAAGTGTATGAATACGATTGAAAATCTAACACTGATTCTAGAAATGGTAACTACTGAACTTTCTTTGCCCAAATTGGGAAGATATATCAATGACTTTAGAACTATTCAATTTTTTTTCAATTTGATATTGCTGATTGACAAAAGTGTATGAATACGATTGAAAATCTAACACTGATTCTAGAAATGGTAACTACTGAACTTTCTTTGCCCAAATTGGGAAGATATATCAATGACTTTAGAACTATTCAATTTTTTTTCAATTTGATATTGCTGATTGACAAAAGTGTATGAATACGATTGAAAATCTAACACAGATTCCAGTAATGGTAACTACTGAACTTTCTTTGCCCAAATTGGGAAGATATATCAATGACTTTAGAACTATTCAATTTTTTTTCAGTTTGATATTGCTGATTGACAAAAGTGTATGAATATGATGGAAATCTAACACTGATTCTAGAAATGGTAACTACTGAACTTCCTTTGACCAAATTGGGAAGATATATCAATGATTTTTGAACTAATTTTTGACTGGCAGAAAAATTAGGGCTATTTTACTGTTTCAGTTGATGAATTTGATCCCATCATAGTTATCTTCATAAATGGCGATTTATTTTAAGAATGAGCTGGCTTCGAAACCCTTTCTGGTTAGATATGGAATCCTATCCAATGGTAGAAAACATTCCACCCTCTAATTTCGTGTTAATTTTTTAATGATTTTTTTTAAAGCGCCATTTTAAAGGACAAGTCCACCTCAACAAAAAGTTGATTTGAATAAAAAGAAAAATCCAACAAGCATAACACTGAAAATTTCATCAAAATCGGATGTAAAATAAGAAAGTTATGATATTTTAAAGTTTCGCTTAATTTCACAAAACAGTTATTTGCACATCCTGGTCGGTATGCAAATGAGGGGACTGATGACATCACTCACTCACTTTTTCTTTTGTATTTTACTATGTGAAATATGAAATATTCTAATTTTGTCCTCATTGTCCTGTGAAACAAAGTTTTATTCCTCCCTGAACTTGTGGCATTACCATTGTTATAACTTTTTATGGTTCAATTAAGTTGGTCCTTGATGTCAAATTGGTTGAAATTAAAATATTGTATACATCAAACAATAAAAAACAAAAGAAATAGTGAGTAATGGACTTCATCGACTCACTGATTTGCATGCCACTAAGTTGTGCATATAACTGTTTGGTGAAAAATAAGCCAAACTTTAAAATGTCATAACTTTCTTATTTTACATCCGATTTCGATCAAATTTTCAACATTATGCTTATTTTATTTTTCTCTATTTATTCAAGTAAACATTTCTCTGGGATGGACTTGACCTTTAACACACAAGTCTATGGGGAACGTTTTAGGTGCGTGACACCTAGAGGTGGATTAATTAAATTTGAAGGGGAGATAACCTATTTTTTCTAATTGAATAATAGGGGTAAAATAGTTAATGCATAACACAACCAATACTTTCCTTTCTTCCTCTTTGTCCCAGTTGTCCCCCCCCCCCCGTAGCAATGCCTTGAAAATAGGGAGTCATTTCGCTCCAAGAACATAAACTGGTATTGATGATAAATGCCCTTCATAACAATGAACAACCAAAGGAGTCATTGTCGAAAATTAGTGAATCAAAATAGTAATTTCGTCTGGGACTCTGGACAAACGATACTTGCAATTTTCCATCGGCCACAAAGCTTTCGGACGTAATTGCTATTCTGGTTCACCAGTTAGGTAGACAAAGACCTCCCAGCTGTTCATTGTCATTTGATGGGTATTTTTTAATACATTGTGTTCTTGAATCTGTCCAGACCTGCCAACCTCTTGGAATGAAAAATTGTATTCTGTGATAAAAAAAAAACAATTTTTCCCCAAAAAAGTGTATTTCATAATAAAATGCGTGGCGCAAGCACTCATCGCGGCGCTAAAGCTGCATGCAAGCTAAAATGCGCACTGCTCTTGCAGATGAAAAAAAAAAACATTAAAACATGTGTATATCTCACCCTGGTTTAAACAAAATGATTGAATAAAAAAAAAAGTTACCTGAAATAACATTGATCTAATCATATAACCATATTTGTGTAAATTTTATGAAATAGAGACTTCTCAATAAATTACGATTTTGTAAAAAAAAAATATATATATATATATTTTTTTACAAATCGT
This sequence comes from Lytechinus pictus, assembly GCF_037042905.1. Lineage (NCBI taxonomy): Eukaryota > Metazoa > Echinodermata > Echinoidea > Temnopleuroida > Toxopneustidae > Lytechinus > Lytechinus pictus. The sequence continues at coordinate 12,146,705 of NC_087263.1, read as the reverse complement.
ATTTTTAAAAGAAAAAACGTACTGTCGTATTTTGGTTGCAAAAACGTACTGGCTGGCAGGTCTGTCTGTCGTGTCATGGAGCGAAAACTCTGATATAGGATCTTGGTGGTGGTGATTTTTTAATAAAAAAAAAAAAAAAACAGATTGAAGCACGAGAACTGACGGCTTAAGGTCCTCTCTGAGACCTGGTAATGAGGATTAATGCCTTATACCAAAGGGCACTAGCGCACCAAGTGGGAACAGAACCCGGGTCACCGAGATCCGAATCCCCGCTCTACCGACTGACCTATATCGCACCTCTTGACCACATCAAATGAGGGAAAAACTCAAGTGGATTTAGGTAACTTGGCAAAACACATCTTTATTTCACCTGTACAATATATATATCTACAACACAGTACTTGCCCTTCATAGAAAATTAGATTTATACATCAAAACATGCGGAAGGCATAAGAGAATTACACATATTGTTCACATGAAGGAAGCACAGAATTGAAGTCCAAATGTAACCACATATGTACACATTTTACATATTGTAGTTACATACATTTGTAGAGCCGTTAATTATACATAATTTACATACAGAGAGCTCTATTTAAGCTTGGTATAAAAGCAGATTATCATAATAAAATGATGAAATGTACACAAAAAGTGTTAAATGAATTTAAAGTAAAAACTTAGAAAATGGAGTCCATGAATAGACTTTGTGATTCAAATTTTAGAGATTTCGTAACTTCCGAACAGCATTATGAAACCCCAACCCGGGGGCTGTTCATAAGTTAAGAGTGACATTAAGAACGACTGCTGATCCTATCTTGTGGTAAATGATATTCACCATTATATGTTCATTGGTGATTATTTATGCCATGGTCACATTTGTTCTACGGCGGCCGTACGGCGAGTCGAAAACAGCCGTTTTAACATTTTTTGTCCAACTACATATAGGTGGTTTGAATCAAATGTGACCAAGGTATTAGCAAGAAAGGTTCACCAGTCGTTCTTAAAGTTCTTATTAACTTACGAACATCATTATGAAATGCCCACCAGGTATCTTCTATTTATCCTAAATAAAAAGAGATGGAATATGCTTAATATAAACAGAATATAACTGAACTAAATACTTACAAATGAATATATCTATGAAGATGAAGTCCAACTAAAATCAACTACATGATGAAACTAGCTCATTAAAAAAGAAATATATTAATTTATCAAGAAATACTTCTGTGAGAGAGTAAACAATTAAAATTACTTTTCCCAGACTTCAATATCTACAACTGGTAAAATAATACCGATACAATGAATATAAAAAAAGGTAAAAATAACAAATTTAAATCATGAAATGCAGCTTGAAAAATATAGTATCAGAAAGATGGAAACTACAGATACAAATGCTTGTCTCTGTTTACAAAAAATTGTCGAAATCAACACATGATTGTGTATTGTCTGATTAAATTAGATGGAATCTTAAAGATCAGAGGCACTACAGTTTTCATAAAAAAAAAAAAAAAAAAAAAATAGAAAAACTCAGCATTTAAAATGTTAAGATTAGTAAATGAACATGGATGTATTGAATTGAAATGACAAAAACTCTTTTGTCCTGACGTTGTACACTGTACACTATGGCTAGATAGTTGGAATGAAATAAGAAGACTACTTGCTAAACTACTTTATTTATTTAGAAAGCTGATTTTTTATTTTTTTTAAATGATATAGTTTAAAAACATCAGCATCAAGCAAAAATTGCCATATTACAGTGGTAAAATTGAAGTCATTATAACTATAATTTTTTTTCTTCAGATTTCTTAAATTTTGTTCTTAATTTCACAAAAATAATTTCTGGACTTTTCACCATTTTCTCAGAACAATCAACATTGGATTTTAACTGAAGCTAATCAGTAAAAACTCTAAATTGGCAATACAATGAAAACAACAAAAATCACTGTTTAAAAATGCTAATTGGCAACTTTCCATTAAAAATAAAAAACAATGGCTAATATCATTGATTTATAAGTTATTCATATTGAAAAGTATTCATATAAATAGAAAATTAATGATTGTTGCCGATTTGAGGAGCAAAATCAGATTTTTTTCTCAACTTGATAAAAGATATTCATCTACATAACAGAACATCCAATATGGAAGCAGCATTAGCTAGTCTTCGCCACATCAGACAAAAACACTAACTGCAGACTCCGCCTTGATTATAGGCTATAGCAGCTTTAGTGTGGAATGACGTCAATTCCGATGCAGCTTCTATAACAGTGTTCTAATGTCTTACTCATACAATCAATAAATATGCATGGAATGTATTCAACAAGTAATGCTGTGATAAAATATAACATCAAGTTATCATAAAAAGACAAATAAAAAGGAAATTCAATTATCAAGATTTACTTGATTTTACAGCTGGGCAATTCCATAAAATGATCAACCTTTTTAACGTCTGACCCCCATTTTTATCAAATTTTACTTCACTTCATAAACTGCCCAAGTCATGGTCCTTTAAGAACATTACACTGTCATAAGAACAAAATATCAGAGACAGAAAATTTCATGAAGGTCCCACATTAAGAGGGTCGGACGTACATAATTTATGGAATTGCCCAGCGGGAGATCCGGAGAGGTAGTAGGTGACTTCAAGTTCAATGATGGTATTAGAAGGACAACATAAACTAAAAGATATTATTAGTGACATTATTTTACAAGATATGAATTAAAGCACAGTTCACTTCACCTGATTCATATCTAATGGAACCTAGGAAATCAGGGCCCCGTCTTACAAAGAGTTGCGATCGATCCAATCAATCGTAACTCTATGGAAATCCATCAGTGTCATTATTTTTTCTACAGGAAATTTGCAAATGTCCTTTTTAAACAAAGGAGAACACACCAAATTGTCAAGAAATCTAGAATTTTTTTTAACAAGCATGTATTTTATATATTGACTTTGCTGGCTTTCCATAGTTACGATTAATCGGATCAATCGCAACTATTTGTAAGACGGGCCCCTGTTCAACTTCTGAGAAAATCGATGTAGAAGATGTACGTAACATGCTTTGTACAATCTGGAGCCCGCAACACAAAGCCTAGCAATGATCGCAGACAAATGTTTAATGAATGATTGCATTGACTACAATGTACGATCTATCATGGAAATCAAGCGTACAATTAAGTTCTAACTTTTGTGTAACGAGACCCAGGTCTATACATGTATAATACTCTAACTTTGGCAAATATACTTCGGCGGATCCAAGGGGGGGGGGGGGGGGAGAAGCAAAATTAAAATATGTAATGTACAAATGCCATTAAAACTTTGAAAGCGAAGACCCTTTTTTGGGGGCTTGTCAAATTTTAGCGGGGACAAAATATCATCACTTTTTGGTTGAAAACATCTTTATTTATTTTTTTTGCTTGTCAAATTTTTCCTGGGAAAAATGTGCCCCCCCCCCCTTTGGAAAATCTTGCATCTGCCCCTGTATGGAGGGTCATTCTTACAAATACATGTATAACAATAGGAATATACAAATGAACATGCTATCAAATCAATACTGGATATTTTCCTTGTATTCAAGGTAATAAATCATATAAAATCAACAGAAAAATATAAACCCATATTCATGACTTTGAAAGCATACAGTCAGTTCCGGGCCCTGTGACATACATGTAAAAACATGCAATCTATTTTACAATTAAGTTTGATTGTAAGTCTACTGCAAACCATGTACAAAAAGTTATGATCAATCGTAACATGAAGCGTATCTCTATATGCTATACCCCCTGTAATACCCTTTCCATCATTGAGTAGAGATTGAAATATAAAAACAGCTTGCTCTTTGCATAGAAAACGGATATGAATTAAGGCACTTGTGGCAAATATATAATAGTATTATTCTTTCAATCTTTGAAAGGAAGTAACATGAAATGAGGTTTCAAATTGAACCAAATATTACATGAAATATAATGTTCCATTGCTTATATATTTACACAGCGTTGAGATAAGATTTGTTTACATGGTTTATTAGTAATGATATACTCTGATCAAGAAAAATATTTTGGGACCACAGAAATCTCTGCTATGGCATGGCAACTTTTCATCCAGTTTGCTACCATCTAATATTTTGACGGATAGTATATCCACATTCCAACAAGTATGGAAATGAATAGAGAATAATGACTATTGTAAGATTGAATAATCTGGACATTAATCATGAAAGCCGTGTAACTCTATAGGATGGCAAAGTTACGATAATCATGAATTCTTAAATGAAAAGGGTCTCTAAATTGAGAATTACTTTGACCTGACCAATTATTAAAGTACTGAAAAGTCAACATATCCAGTATTAACCATATCATATCTGAGTACTACCACTAGCCTGAATCGATGAAGCTACTGCAGCATTCAGACCTGTATGAGGGACAGAAGCAGTACTGACAGATGGACCTCTCGCAGCCTGGTTTGTAACAGTCCAAGGGCGATGCAGAGGCGGGGCACAAGTTACCCCTGGAACAGAACTACGGCACGCTTCTTGTGCAATCATACCACTGACATGACTGGTTGGTGGGCAACTGCCAAGGGGTAGTAGAGTTTTGGTGGCAGGAGTGGGATTAAATTGAGTGGTGAACCTTGGTGTACATCCTGGAGAAGGTCCAGGAGCCGCTTGCAGGGGATACAGCGCATTTAGAGGACTTCTCATCAGTGGCACAGCCTCCTGATGACACCTTTCCCTCGTGTTCACTTGGGTTGTAGGATATCTCTCTGGAAAACGAATGCAACCTGCACTTGGTGTCCTTGAAGAAACATGGCTACCTTTGTAGGGTCTCACATGTATAGTGTAAGGTGTGCCATTGAGTGTGCATCTGAACTGTGACTGAGGTACCCTCTGCTGCATCTGGTATCCTGGAGGCGGCCGTCTGAGATGCGATGACCCTGCATCAAGTCCTGACCTGACAACGGGGACACTGTCGGGAGACCTCGGTAGACTCTGAAGAGACAAGGGTGGTTTTGGTAGAGCCTTGATCACTCTTCTAGACGAAATAGTCTGAAGTTGGTGCATACTGGGCATGTGGCAAATAGATGCAGAATGATTCACAGGGCTGTCTTTGCGCAAATGGCCACTCTGCTGATTAGAAAGTCGTTCAATTGATGGATGGCTTACCTGTCCTGTGTTAACCAAGCCATGACTGGAACTACAGCTGTCCACTGGACGTACAACAGGATCAGAATGCGGACAGGCTTTTTCTGGCACTTGAGCTGCTGCTAAGGCTTTTGAACGCATCAGATATGGAGGCAGTGTAGAAGTCTGGGAACTACTGGAAGGCTTTACAGGCATAGGTTCATCTTGAGGATCTGGTGATGGACTGCGTTTATCTCTTGGTTTTTCCTTTGGATAAACTTGTTCCACTTCAACTTCAGATTGGTTTCGAAAAGTGTTTTGTGACTTTGTTGCATGAGCGCTGTGTTGCTCCAACGGAATCCCTTCCAAAGGTTTCAATTTGCCGAGATCTTCACCCTGGTCTTGAAGACAGTGGATAGTTTGGTAGGGAATTGTATCATCTCCAGAATAACTAACAGATCCTGCTACACTTTGGTTACTCGAAACGTCTGAACCAAAATACCTGATTGAGGGAGCAGAAGGCTTTGGCGACTTTGGTGTGCTAGTGAAAAGCGGCTCAGGGCCCATTCCTGAGCTGGCATCTGCAAGCGGATGATGCGGCGACAAGTGCAGATGATTTGCCTGTGGAAGTAATGGCCTTGGGGAAGCCAGAGCAACACCATGACCAGCTGGACTGGCTTGAGTTGTCAGTTTTGGAGGGGATGAGTATGTTGAGGTAGGTGACAACACCCAAGGGGTGCTCACTTTCTTCACTGGTTGACCACCTGTGAGCGATGGGGATGCATTGTCCCCTGGAAACAACCATCGGTCAAGCTCACCAATACTGACCTCAGAGCTTGGTCGACTGGATCCTGGACGAGGAGTGCCTCTGTTGGTGCATCCTTGTAAGAAGGTGGAGAATCCTGATAAAGACGGAGGAGGAAAACTAGCAGACAGCCAGCAATCCTCTAAATTCACTTTCCCATCCATCTCAGGAAGTTTACTCTCTGCCTTTTCAAACACCTTCCTTATTCCTTGAGCATCAGTTGCAGATCCTTCAGATTTGGGTCCAATTCCACCTGATGATCTCTCGGTATGATAAGTGCCTTTAACCAGATTTTCGGATGTCTTTGAACCCCGAAGATTGTCGAGCCTAGCATCGTCAACATTTTTCTTCAGGCTTCCGAACTTTCCTCCGAATTTCATTTTCACACTGTTTGTGCTGTAGTTGTGTCCTCTAGGGGTTCTGGCTCCTGTTCGTGCTTCATCCACAGAAGACCTACTGCCTGCCCTCTCTTTTCCATGAAGCGCACCATTTGTCTCAAGGTAGGGAACAATCAGTCCATTAACTGGAGAAGTAATAACTTTTCTTTTATCAAGTTCAGACAGGGAATGGCACCGAGGCATTTTCTTGCTTGAATACTTTGGAGTAGCACCTTTCACTGTTGAGGCTTTTGCTGTTTCCGAGGGTTCTTTATCAAGGTCTATTGTAAGACGTCTTTTCACATGCTTCAGGGCAGCTCTTCTCAGCTTGGTGTCATTCCTAACAAACGGTGTTTCCTATCAAATAAATATCAAGAAAAATATAACATGTTAAATTTTAATAAAGACTTGAAATCAAATAACATTACAGGGGAATTTCACCCTGATGAAAAGTTGGCTTTAAAAAAAGGTGAAAAAATGTTGGCAAACATCCATCAAAGATTGAACGAATAACAAGGATTTTTTTGTGCGACTTTGTGACATCACATGCGAGCAAATCCCCCGTGTGATAAAAATTCCATTAAATGCCATTATCTCATAAAATTGAAATAATTTCTGACTTATGCATTCATTGTCATCGGTGTAATTTCATATTTTCTTATAATACATGAAAAGTATTCAGTCATTACAAACTATAAAAAAATTGAATTTATATTACTTGCCATATGGGGAACTGCTCAGACATGGCGTTACAAATTCAAAACTAAAAAAAAACTCATTACTCTTATTCATTGATTTTCGTCAAACCTCCAATATTTTTCTCAATTTTTTTTCTGTTTTCATCGAACACAATTAGGGTGCTGACAAGCGTCATCGCAAAGTTCTATGAGACACCATTCAAGGTATCACAAACTTATCGCTGGGGTAAACTTTTCCTTTTAATGCTTATAGCAAATAAACACTTGAATTTTCATATCCAGTCACATTTGGCCTGCGTCATGGGCTTATTACAGCCAGTAAAGAGGAAGAAAAAGGAAATAAAATTAGAGAAAGAGGAAAATGGGGGGGGGGGGGGCAAGGCAGAGCAGGCAACATTAATTGTAAAAAATCCTATTCTTTACATGTATTTCTTTTTATCCTTTTTTCAAACCTAAAATCACATTTAAAAAAACAAAAACAAAATCGAAAATCATCATTCTTACAATCCTATCTCGTGTCACTTTCCCCTTAAAAAATCTTACTAATTGGCATCTCTGGCAATGGCATTGGTTAAAATTGGTTACAACAGTGGCAAATCGGGGGGGGGGGGGGGGGGGGGGGGGGTCACAGCGGGCCATGCCCACCTCCCCTTTTCAGCCATAAACAAAATTTTCAATGTAACGTTTTTACCCAAGCGTGCCCCCCCCCTTTGAAAGTGAATCCAGAAAATGTGCCCCCCTTTTGGAAAATCCTGGATCCGCCCCTGGGTTACAATTGTACTACATGTAGAATAATTTAAGATTGTGCGCTTGTTCCATACCTTGGAAAACAAACCAAATCATACACAAGCAAGTACACAACAGAATGCTTAAAAGAACCTTTTAATAGCATTTCCTGAACCTTTTAAGAATATACTGTTGTAACTTCATTAATCAGAATACAAAAAATTACTAACAAGAAATAGATAAAACACATTTTCAAGATAAACAAATAAGAATAGTAAAATGCAAACAGATAAATGGAAAAAGACACCCTTTGTCTGTTCCTCAAATGTGTATTCAAACACTTTTAGTATAACAGGGCTTAAATCAATCCAATGCCATTGCCTGAAATACCGGGTATTCTATTGTGCCTTTTTGTATAATTTCTTATTTGTGTTGCAATATAGAGATTTGCCCAATGTGTTAGCCCCGCCCTAAAAGAAAATATATGTGTATATCAATATATTCGAATTCTGATATTACAACCAAACCAACTTGTGTCAACAGAGAAAGTCATCCTTGCAAATCAATTTTGATGATCTCTGATAAAATCGATGAGTTGTTGTTTTCATCGGGGCCTAGTTACACAAAAGTTTGCAGAGGATTTCACATGTGAAAGGAAGAATCTGATTGGTTCCTGGACAGTGCTTTGAACCAAATGTGCATGTAACAATGATCCTGATTGGTCATTTTCATAAAGCAACTGATCGCCAACCTTTGTGTTACACAGCCTAGAAGAAAACATTATACGGTTGAACAACTTAATTTCAATAATTTGTTCTAGGGTAAGACCCCTTTTCTATAGGGCAAATTACTATATTATAGCACAAATAGGAAATCTGTAAAAGGGCACAAATATATTCAAGGTCAAACAACAGGGTTGATAAACATGATTGAACGTCTCAATGAAGAAGAAAAACATGCATGCAGTTGGGAAATCCCCAAAACAACAAATACAAATTAATACTGTGAAGAAAACTTTGAAATAAACAAAGAAATAACACCAAGAAACTTTCCAAGTTTCCAAGAAATCTGAAATGCAACATGGAACTCCTTTCTTGGATAACAACAACAAAGTACCTGTGTCATGATCTTATCCTTAATCCTACTCCCTTCACCTTGCCCTGTTGGATAAACAATTGCCATCGAGCGGAAACTAATCTTAGACTTTAGCTGATTTCATTTTCATTTCCAATGTACAAAATAAAATTGGAGAAATCCATGAATACAGATTAATCTTTTTTAAGACTGATCTCTGAGAGTGCAGAAATTGGTTTGATTTAAGGGGGGATATCTCACTGAGCGGCAAATGCTTGCGAACATGGCGAATTTGAGATTGCCAACGTTTGTAAAAAGTGGCAAAAAGTTTGTAAAAAAAGGTTGCAAGAAAGCTTCTAAACTGATTTGTAAGAGTGTCGCTGAGGTTCTTTTGGATTCGCCAATATGTTAGCAATCATATAAACCATGCAGCACCTGTTTAAAATCAACCCTCTAATAAAGAATGTGATTCCAATGTTTCCGAACATTTTTCTTTTCCGTTTCAAGGCAGTTTGCAAATCCAGTTTGATGCCACTAACATTCGTAAGACTTTTCAATACTCGTCAAAAAGGTTGCTTAGTGAGATAGCCCCTTTAGCGTAATTTGACTTCAAAGACACAAAACAACCCATGCTATGCATGATCTGGTGTTCAAATTTGCTACCACTGAACTAATCGTTTGAGTTATGGCAGACTTATCTGTAATTCACTTCTAAAGGGTTGAATTTTGTCAAAGAAATCAGCACATCATATTCTAAGATATTTCATTCAAATGACACTTTAAAATTGCAAATTTTATTCAAAATTTATGGTATCATTCATTTTGACTCATGTTATATCTAGATATATAATTATTTCTGGAATTCATATCATACCTGTCTCCTCTTGGCCTGCCTTCTTTTGTGGGTGGGACACTGGGGTGTGTGCCTGGGGGTGGGGCCCCTCAGGGATGCAGACTGGATGGGAGGGGTGCGTGATGATCACGGTAGAATTCTTGGTGGGTTCGGAGATGGTAGCCTTGGTCGGTGGGTTCTGATTCAATAAAAAGACAAAAACAAGCATCCAATAAACATGATAATCTTAATAAACAAGGTCTATACTATGACAAAATTTGATTTAAAGAGAAATTCCAGTAGTTGCAGTAAACACTGATTTCATTAGAAAGTCTGTAAAACCAGGCTTAATTGTCAGTATATCATCGAGGATCTAGATCTGGTACAGTTACATAAACTGAACTTTGTGAACTCTTGAAATCTACGCTGAAAAATGTTGAGACTGAACTTCCCCAACACAGATAAGCGCACGTGGGACAGTGTATAATTATTGCTTTGAGCGTCGGGCAAGACGCTCTACCCGAATCCTGTGCTTATTTGCTGATTTCTCAGCAATTACACAATTTCTTCCAGAATCCTTTGGCACATGCGTTTTATTTATACAAACAGACACTTTGGTGGTCATTTCATTGGATTCTGTACGAACTCATTTTGATATCGTTACCAAAACTAGCATTTACCTTTAAGTTAGAGATCCAGGCACAATCACACAAATTGCAATCAATTGCAACTTATGATAATAATAATACACAGTTCTTGTATAGCGCATAACACATTATAAATAACGTCTCTATGCACTTCCAAAGGAATTGGATATTATGTAATATAGAATGTAAGAATGTAACATAGAATGTGATAGAATGTAATTGCAAATGACACTCAATGATACTTTGTGATCAACAGAAAATTTTGGTAGATTACACATTGTGACAACTGCAAATAATGACTAAGAAGTAGATTGCGATCAACTGCAACTGAAACAGAATACAAAAGGATTAATTCAGGAAGAGTCAAGAACTTATTTTCTTTCATACCCAAGTCTGATGAACTTTTCAGTATTTTTGTCTGTCTGACATTCCTATATATAGCAGTCAAATAATTTTGCTGTTGGGACGGACTTAATGCCTCCTAACAGATTAAAAATCCTAACAACAATAACTTAATTTTTTTACCTGAATAGTCGTTCCAGTAGCTCCAGACTTGACCTTCTTAATGAGCGGGTGATATTCAAACTCCTTGTCCAGTGCGAGCTTGACCGCTCGTTTGCTGCGTCGTATGATGGTCACCACCTGGTTGGAACTGGACGTCACTGGACACTTGACCTGAGTTTCTGCAGCCTCCGGGGATGCTACAGAACTGTTGACAAAGAAAAGAAAGATGTTCAGTTTTAAAGCAAAATAAGATAGAAAAAGGTAAATTGGCACTATGTCTGCACCCATAATACCCACTTTCAGTTTGACCCTGTTGTCATTACAGTCCTAAAACTAGTTTAATGGGTAATGGGAATGCCCAAAACGATCTTCCAAACCAGTATGGAAACCACCTCGACATGTGGTTTTCAAGACCGCTTTGCCTCATGGAACTAGTTTAAGCGTAGGTGAGGACACAAACAATCTTCAAGCATTTTTGGGACACTACTCCTCACACTGTGTATAGAATGCCTACGCTGCAGTTTCAATTTTTGCGCGAAACATAAGAAACCACAGAGAGTGTTCACGTAGAAACAAGATTGCTTTATTTGAAGTGGTTCTGAAAATCCGTTCAGATGCTGATGAGAATGCTCGCAAAGTGATCTACCAAACTGTTTTCTTAGACTGGTTTAAGGGAAAACAGTTCATGTGAACAAGGTCATTGGTCTCCTCCTAATTCGTCTACTAATCATTTCATCTAAATTATAGACCGTATGCATCGCCATCTTAGAGGCTGAAGCCATTGGCTTGTGTGCAATGTTGATCTCTGACAACTCTGTTTACGTGTATTCCTATATCCCCTGAGGGAGGGCGCTATGAGCTTATGATGTCATATACATAGGGTCTATAACCCAATTACCATTTGGTTCAATTTGCATTTAGCCTATACCCATTTCATCTAATATCTACTTGATCTAACATCACTCTGTCTTTATGATGGGACGAACTGTTAATATGATTAATTTCAGTTAAAATTAATGGGAAGTTTTGTCCAACATTGCAAAGAAGATTAATCAGTCATTCTGGACAAAGGGAAGAAATACACAGGGGCTTGGGGTGATTTTGCACTCCAAATGCTCAGAAGACCCCTGGAAATCCCCTTTCACTACAATGTTAAAGCTTATCCAATGTTGCAGATTTAGGGAGTAGGTTGTGAAACATAGTCCCCAAAACAAGTAATTATTTTCTTTAATAACTTATATCCATTCTGGGCTTACTTTGTGGTGGAATGCTGGCCGTTGCCAATTGCACTCTTAGAGACCACCTCGCTGGCGCTGGGAAGCTTCACCCAATTATCCTGTCTCATCGGAAGCAGGTGGATGACCGATCCGGGAGTCGGGGATATGACGGCAGGGTGGGGCCCACTCACGAGGGGGCTGTTGCTGTTTGGCGTGACGATGGTTCGGTTCCCGGTGGTGATGGTGGGGTTACCGGCATTCGTCTGATGGGTGGAGCTTGCCTGAACGGCTGCCATGGTGTTGGCGTTCAACAATGGGACAAACCTGGGTGGAAATAGGAAGAAAATTTTCACTTGTCAATGACCCGTTTGCAATCATGAAACTAATTCATACATTTCATAATGCATTCATGCTAGTTGCACCCTTGTATTGACGTCACTCCATCGCATTAATTCTGACTAATTGATTGACAACAGTGTATTCAACACCACACATTATCAAATTGTAATATTTCTTTCTACAAATGATTAAAAACTTTATTCATACGCTCCAGTGATCTCACTGCTTTTTCTACTGGTCAATGCTAATTTTTTTCCTTATGCCTTGGGATTAGTTTTTCAATTTTTAATTTCATAATTCTCGAATGACCGGAAAATATGGTGCAAAGTGGACAATCAGCTATGGTAGGCAGAGGCATTTAGAAATGTGAGAAATTAAGGGAAAAATAAATCAGACACAAGATTTTGCTTTATATCTTCAAGGCAATCGGAGATGAACATTCAAAATCTATAAAAAGTCTCAAAATCATCAAAAGCCTGAACTTAGACTTTAATCTGAAAGTGGCATCTCCGAAGCAATGACCTCACCTCTGCACATAGACCAATTTCTGCGACTTTGTCTTGGAGGCACTCGTACACTCCCCGTCTCCCTGACTTCTGGGGCTGGCTATCCTCACTGTGGTGACCTGAGAGCCATCTCTGGGGCTTAGCCGACGATGGAACGACTCCGGGGTCAACGGTGCTGCGTCAGAGTTCAGAGGTGAAGGGTCGGATGAGGTCACGGTGGAGCCACAGAACAGTCTGGACACGCAGGCGGGGTACTTGTTTTGCAGTGCCTGGAACTCCTGAATAAACTCCTCTTCTGCTGATGTAAATGGGGAAATAAGAGATTAGCTTTTGCATGAAAACGCTTTTAAGAGGGACTGTCATCGGTTTTAATGGGAAATCTGAAACCAATCAGATATAAATGTGGGTGCGTCGTGGTCTAGTGGATCTGACTCTCCCCTTTCAAACAGAGGGTCATGGGTTCGAATCCTAGCCATGGCGTGTTTTCCTTCAGCAAGACATTTATCCACACTGTGCTGCACTCGACCCAGGTGAGGTAAATGTGTACCGGCAGGAAGTAATTCCTCAAAAAGCTGTGCGCACCAGAATCGGTTGACTAGCTTAGCCGGGGTAATATAGGATTTAATTTAATGCCACTAGAAAAAAACCTTATGGTAAAGACATTATCTCACTTTCCCTGGACTGACAGTTGTAGAGACAGTGATTTTCCGTTTCTGAAAATCTGTAATTCTGTTTCAACTTGATCTAAAAATGGAAATTCCGCTTTGTCACTGAAAATGTACACACCAAAAACCTGAATTCCGTTTTGCGAAGGTTAATTCCATGAATTTTTAAATGAAAAGTATATGAACCAAACTGAATTTCCGTTTCATTTACCAGTATAACGGAAAATCACTGTCCCTACAGTTGCCCAAGGACGATCAGGCTTTCTCCCAAAGATATCTCTGTTACAGGCATTTCCTATGCTTCACACAAAGTCTAGAACCTGATGGTTCCTGTACAAAGCCTATGGGAATTACAGAAACACAAGAGTAAGGTTAATATTAAAGGAGAATGAAACCCTTGAAACCAGCTAAATCCATATAAAAGAGAAAAATCAAAGAAACATATTGTTGAAAGTTTGAGGAAGATTGAATGAATAATAAGAAAGTTATGAGCATTTGAATATTGAGATCACTAATGCCATGTAGATCCTCCCATTGGCAATGCGACCAAGATCTGTGATGTCACACACGTACAACTCCCTCATTACTTTAGTACTTATTTCACTTATATTCTCACTTTTATAGAGTCTATCACAAGGTGAGGTGTTCTCTTTATGAGAGGACAAGTACAGAGGTTTCACAACATTATATCATTGATGAATCGTTTGTCATATGATTAGAATGAGCAAAAAGAGATGTTTTGGGGTATATTTTCAGTGTCCAAAACTGGACAACTCTCCCCTTTTGGACACTGAAAATGTACCCCAAAACTGGACAACTCTCCCCTTTTGGACACTGAAAATGTACCCCAAAACATCTCTTTTTGCTCATTCTAATCATATGACAAACGATTCATCATTAATATAATGTTGTGAAACCTCTGTACTTGTCCTCTCATAAAGAGAACACCTCACCTTGTGATAGACTCTATAAAAGTGAGAATATAAGTGAAATAAGTACTAAAGTAATGAGGGAGTTGTACATGTGTGACATCACAGATCTTGGTTGCATTGCCAATGGGAGGATCTACATGGCATTAGTGATCTCAATTTTCAAATGCTCATAACTTTCTTATTATTCATTCAATCTTCCTCAAACTTTCAACAATATGTTTCTTTGATTTTTCTCTTTGATATGGATTCAGCTGGTTTCAAGGGTTTCATTCTCCTTTAATGAACACAGATAAAGCCCAGTGAAAATAAGTCACCTTTTTTGCTGCCATTATTCAACGTCGACGCTGAGCTGTTCTCCTTGTCGACCTCCTCATCCTTGACGGGACTGTTCGGCGCCGAGGAACACTTGCGATGCTCCTGCTCTGCAACCTCGCACATCGCGCTGAACGATGCGTTCCGGCTCCAGATGATGCGGGACTTGAGAGGCGTCGTCTTCCCGAGCGGCAGTTTGACCATTGCGGGGGTTTGTTTGTGGGTTGGATTAGACGACCAGGAGGATGAATTCACTGTTTAGGTGACCAAAAAAAAAGAGAAAATAAAAATAAGAATAATACTCACTTTTTATACAAGACAACTTACAATTAAGTATCTTAGTGCTCTAAACAATTGGAATAGGAAACAAAAATGAAAACAATCATATTGAACGACCTACATACATCCTAAAAAGAATGGATTAATGACATTCTTAACAAAAATAATCTTGACAATTATCTTTAATCTATCTATATCTATTCCCGATGGGTTTTTTTGACACCTTTCCCATTATTAACTTGATTTTTTTTTACTATTCTCTATTAAAATGAGTCATATAAACCTTGGCAAAAGTGTCAGACAATTATAAATTTTCTCAATTCATTTGAGTATTCATTTCAAATTCCTAAAAAGCAAGATTATGTACACACAAAGAGACAATAACTATAAAACATAATTTGGGTATATGTAACAATTTTGGTATATAAGTGGTTTAAATAGAACAATACTTGTATGTCAAATTTCAAACTAAACCCATCCATAGCATTAAAATGTCTTCTAGGGGTGAAGGCCTCTAAACAAAGCAAATCTTCAAAGGGAAATGGAGAGGGAAAAATGTAAAAGGAAAGAGTAAAATATATAAACTGTAGATACTAATAATACATACCAGGTGGTAGAGGAAAGTAGGAATGCTTCTGTGTTGGTTTTTTGCCTGTTGGAAGTTCACCTGTACAAAAAAAAAAAAAGAGAATTACTGTAATCAATTTTAAAGTTCATGATTTCACTCATGGAATCATTGAAAAGTCTGATAAAAAGGTGTAAGGTTTTGTCAAGGTATCTTGTGTGAAATTGCCAGGGTCCTATTTCAAAAAGCCCTGTTACACATTTTTGCTTTGTGTTCACAGTACGGTATACAAATTTTAGTCGAGTGAAATTTCCAAATTTGGTCTTAAGAGGTCAATACTTTTTAAAAAGGCCTTATAATGTACTTATGGTACATCACATTCACTCATGGCACGTGCAAATGGCAAACCCTGTCATGCTTCCAGCAAACACCTTTGGTGGGTGGAGTCACAATAACAATCATACTTACTCCAGTCGACGTGACTTGTATCAGGATCCGGCCCTATCCACCTGAACGCTGGCTTGCGACTCCTTCCCTCCGATAAGTGGATTTTATCAATCAGTTTCAGACTCGTCAAGATGTTGGCAATATCATACAGTCTCCTTACTTTAGCTGCCAGAGGGTTAAACAGAAGAGGGCAATGTTAGTAGGGCATCCAGAATATCAAAGACTTTGAGGAAGACAATTTGTGATGTAAAACTTCACATTTTCAAAGAATGAAGCAAAAGCATTTCTCTTTCAGATAAGCTTATTTTCTAATATTTAAAAAAAAAAAAAATTGGCGGTAATTTTTTACCCGACTGCAAAGAAAGCATCAATGCTTGTAAGCAAGCAACCAGAGGACCAACAGCTTAAAGTCCTCTCCGAGGGACCTGGTAATGAGGATAAATGCCTCACCTAAGGGCACTAGTGCACCAAGTAGGAATCGAACCCAGAATCTAAAACCCCCGCTCTAACGACTTTTGTACAAAGAACCACCCCTTCTGATTTATTGTTGTTTTTCGGATGACTAGTCACATATCAGCAAGATATGTATCTGCTTTGTGCTGCACTCAACCCAGGTGAAGTGAATGGGTACCTAGAAGGATTTCTTCCTGGAATGCTTTAGAGCCTACACGGTGACCCAGCTACGGTCGGGGTACTAAAGTAATATCTCATAGTATACAAATACATGTACTATAGTGGCTAGACTATACAGAGGGACCTACTACTATCATTAGCAACATTTTTTTCTACATTATTAGAAAAACAGTAATAAGATGAACTTACTCTTGAACTTTGCATTTTCTCCAATCTGATAATTCTGATCTCCTTTTAGAATCCTGGCAGCTACATCCAAAGAGATGATCCGATCCTAATAAAATAAAATACAGAAAAAGGAATACAATTCATATTCACTGGAATGGGCTGTAGTAGATAACATTCCAATTTGAATGTTTCACAATAGTGGGCCACCAACATAATCATCATGAGAGGCATACTTTCCTGTGCAGGTCAGGGAATAATTTTCCTGGTATCGCATTGCAATTTGCTCCACATTTTTTAAAGACTGCTATGCATATTAAGTCTTTTGTATAGCACATTTTTACATAGGACTGTACAATACTTAGTTGAGAGCTTTTCTCTTGACCAAAATGGTATTCAAATTTGTCAAGCAAAATTATTCCCTGCAGGCCAACAACTTTTTCCCTAGATTGCAGGGACCGCATGAGAACTGAAATATTAAAGAGATATTGAACAGGGAATACTAAGAACTAATCAGTGGAAATAGAAGTGGGGTCACAGGAACAATGTTGTGGTTAACTACGGTTTATAATCACGTTGAAAGAGAAACACAGGAAATTTAATATTGTCAACCAGTTTTTTCAGGATTGCTGCAACGGAGTGACGGCACAATAAGGGTGGCAACTTGTGCGCAAGGATTCCAACTATCGATACACACCTTACAGACGAGGAAAAGCATGATGAACTTCTGACTCATCACTCCTAATGTCTTGTCTCTCTTTGTGTCTGGGGAAGGAAAATAAAAGTAAAAAAAAAAGATTTTTAAAATGATCACAAAAAGAATGTATGATTGTCTATTGCTTTCCATGGATATTTGATGTGAGCACAAAGTTTCTGGATGGAGAACAAAGTATGACAATATTTCAAATAAACTCATTCAAATTGTGGAAATTATTGCAATACATTGCAGTATAAAAAAATGTGTTAATGATAATAATAATAGGCATTTACATAGCCCCATCTATCTAGAAATATTCTATTCTGAGGCGTGTTGTTATTATTATCATTATCCCAGCATTAGTTAGTAGGATGTTATTCAATGTATAGATTTCAATTTTCACTTACTGTGAGAAAAAAAAGTCTTTGGCTTGTATTCTCAAAAGGTTCCAATTATACCACGGTACAAAACCATGGATTATGCAGACTTCTTGTGTTTATTGCACTTCTCTAGAAGCGCCCTTGGCCAAAATGTTTTTCTTAGTATATGTAATGTAATAAGAGCAATTATGTCAAAGATATCTGCTTAATAGTCCGTGGTGAAATGAAATCTCTTTTGAGAATACGGGCCTTCACGTCTTTCATCATGTTGAAAACAGCATATATGACACATGCCTCCATTGGTCTGTATCCTGATAATCACGGTAACAAGGAATGATAATTGTCACCAAATCTACATCAACATATATCTCTTTCATTTATCCACTTTCATTAATCCTAATAGTGTTGTTGTTAATGGTGCTTTGACAAGCTTGTGTCCTGTGAACCTAGACCCAACAGCGAGTCGACTCCCACTTTTTTTTTATAGCAAAATCTTACCATCTTCCCAGTGCTCTCTCCCGTCTTTCCTCATCTCCGTCTCAACCGGGGATTTCAGGAGATTGCCGATATCCTGGAGGGGTTGCTTAGCAACGTCACTCATCGTCATCCTGTCCGGTCCGTATACCGGTGATTTGGTGTCGTCCATCGAGAGACTCCCGTCTTCTAACCTACTGTGAAGAAGTGCCAGCTGCTCAGCAAACTTCTGTCTCTGTCCAAGACACTATAAATACAATCAGGAATAAATTAAATGAGCATTGGTCTATATTCATCAGGGAAAAAAATTACATAGGGGTATAAAGAAAACAAGTGGAAAGCCTCTGGCAGCCTCGCCTGCATTACGTGATTCAATATAGCAGCAGTGCTGACTTTAAAAACAACTACTGAATCATTATTCACACAAAAAACAATGTTCATATTCATATGATATTCATTAACCCTTTAATAATGACCTATCATCTTGATCATGCCTCCTGAAACTCATGCAAGATGTTCAATGATACTTGATTACTCTTATGGCCAGGTTTCATGAATTAAATCCATGAACTTTCAAAGTTATGATGGCAATACAACAATTACCCCCAACATGGCCAGTTCATTGACCCTAAATGACCTTTGCCCTTGGCCATGTGTCTAATTACACCCACTGCTACACAATAGATGCATATTCACGCCTCACCGAAACATAGAGCTCACAGCATACCCCAAATCGATAGATGACTACTACTAATACTACTACTGCAACAATTACTACTAATACTACTTCTTCATCTACTACTGCTGCTACTACTACTACTACTACTAATATCACTACTACTCTTCTCATACAGTACCACTACTTCTACTACTAATGCTACATGTACATTCATTATCAGAAACAAGTTTGCATTTTAATAGTACCTTTAGTTTTGCTAGTGTTTGGTCGAGATGCGTCCTCCCGTGCCACAGGTAACGGTTCTTCGCTCTCCGGCTTACCATCTCAACGCTCTCAAGGACGTTCACAATGTCATAGATCCTCCGCCTCTCAACATCTGAAGAAAAACAAAATACAGCCAATAAATAGGTCTTAAGTTATATCTCAGAATTCTTATCCCAATCTCATGCCCGTCACCTTCATAGCACCCAAGACACATTCACACTGCCAGTACCCCTAATACAGGATTAAAGGAACACCAGGAGATACATGTAGGTCATTTCTTTGTAGGTCATTTCTTACATCAGCCCACAACTATGGAACAAACTTCCCCTTGACATAATAGGCATCAGTCAATTTCAAACTAAAATTTAAAAACCTCTTTAAGTTTATACAGCATCTTGGAAACTCTTGCAGTGCAATAAACAAATGGTTTTAGTGCTATATATATATATTTGTAATAAATGAGCACTCAAGAACATATCACACTTTCTTTGAAAAAAAAAACATATTAAAACAAAATTTGTCAAAGGTGATCGTAATTGTACCTCATCATAAAGCCTGAAAGTACACTAGTACAGTCAGCAGTACTTTGACTCTTAGAGATCATACACATGATTCTAATGCAGGTATCAGAAGACAAATTCAATGTAAGCATATCGTTACAAAAGAATTCAGGACATATATTATGTCAACATGACAAAACATGTACATGTACACTACATCGTGGGAGGTACACTCTCGATATGTCGGCAACAAAACCCTCTGTTTTATAGTGACATTAATGTTGATAGCAGGGTCCCGTTTCATAAAGATTTTTTATAATTACAAAAGCAAAATTTCTGTAACAAGTTTACAATAAGCCAATCAATTTGAATGATTTCAGTAGCTTTTAACTGTTATTGCAAATGTGTAAATGGCCCTGAGTGTTGATACCAACACTGATTGGTTTACAGAGATATAAGGGAGCTACATGTACATGTGGTTAGGTTGGCACAACAGTTTTGATTAGTAGTATAGTACAGAATATGAACTCATCACTTACTCAAATCTTTTGAGATCTGGTCTAATGAGATATCCATGGCTTTGCCATCTGGAGGGTAGTCTGGATATTTGGTCAAGAATCTAAGAAGAAAAAGAGTAAACATGAACGTCAAGCAAACACAAAAAAAAACCCCAAAAAACAGCACACCTACAAGAGAATGCCGAACATGTAACTTTGCAAATGCAGTCTGGCAAGTATTCTGAATAAAATATTTAAAAAGTGATAGAATTAGAATGTTGTTCAATACTATTTATCATTACATGTATCAGACGTCTGAGCTGATCCTTTACAAAACTGTATTGGCCAAGTCTTCATGAATATTGGTAACGATTAACGAATAGCGATTTGTTTTTTACTCTACGTAGCAAAACATACCATTGTAAATTGTATTTTCCAGTCTCGCATTCGAGCATCTTAGGACGAGCAAAGCATACGTGTCATATTGATCCGTGCAGCACCAATATACGAAAATAAGACAATGCTGTATATGCATCCCAAGGGACGCAACTTTATAATGTCACAATGGTATTTTAAAAGCCCAGAGCTTCTAAACATGACACGACAGAACCCTCTTCTTAGAGTATAATTTCTCAATTTTCATGATTATGCTCTAGATGTCTGATTTAGATTCTAACAAAATTATTGACTGGCTCCCTTTCGAGGAACATAAAATATATTGCCCTAAAAATCAAAAGAACCATATTGTCCTCAGGCAAATATGATTCCGTTGCAATTTTTAACTATTCCATTTTGAGGAAACACCCAAAGTTTCGTTAAAAAAAAGCAAATGACCAGAGATCACTGAGGCACTTACTTTTGACAAAGTAATCCAAGGGACTTGGATTTCCTGTTGTTTTTCTCTCCTTCATCTGTTCCGTGTTCATCCGTAGGTGATAAGAGGAACGATGAATCATGACCCGATGAGGTGTTAAGAATGGACACGTCTTCTATGGAGGTCATCACTGCCTCTTGGTTACAAGGTGATACTGTTCCTAGAGTGCTTGTAGACATTGCTTCAAGGGGGCTTGAAGACTCTGTTCCGAGGTCTGTACAAGACATTGTTCCTTGGGCACTAGGCAATATTGTTCCTTGCGATGCTGCTTCTACCATTGCGTCAAATAACCTCGCTTTCTTCTTCTTGTTCTCCATGTTTCTAATTTCAGGACTCATTGCACTCAACAGCATCTTGAGGTTTGCCGTCGGGGTCAAGGGGTCATCATTCAGAACCTCATTGGTATCTGCCAATTTTGTTGGGGTGACAGGTTGCCCAGACCCCGCCTGCTCATTAAAGCTAAAAGTGCCAAGCTGCTGAGTTCTGAAAGACTCCCTGCAATTTAAGGAAGAGTTCTTTGAGTTGAAACTAAGGTCACAGGATGAAGAGAACCCACCACTGGAGCTGAGGTCTGCACTGAATCCTGAAGAATTTGGGGTGAAGCCTGAGTCGTTTGTAAGATTTGAGGAATCCATTCGACTCCAGCTATCTTCTGTCCTGTCTTTGAGATCCAAGTGTGGAAGGTATTCCACAGTGACATTAGGACTACTTGACTTGATCTCCGGTCTAGAGCTTGTGTCGCTGGTCTCCGACATGGATGAGAAAGGGATCTGCACACTGCTGCCATACTCAATGGATTCATTATCACTCTCGCTATCGTGGTCCAGCGGCTGAAAGTGATTGGGTAACAGCATGCCTGCCATACTGGAAGCTAACTCGGCCATGACTTAATTAATCACCAGAACTGTATTTGACTTCTGCAAAAGAACGGAAGTGTATTAAAATCTTAGTCTGAAAACTCTGAATAAACTGTTTTTGTTTACAAACTCAATTAATCATTGTTACAATGATGGTCAATAGTAATGATAACAGGCATTTATACCGCCATCTATCGCCAACAAAATATATTTGGAATAGAGGCGGGTAGTTATAGTATTTTTACTAGTCGTCTAGTACCCTGCTGTTTGTTTGAGCAACCATTTCCAACGCGGGGCATTCAAGGAATTAATTCTGTTTATATGACACCTAGATAGATCCTCGTGATTTGATTGGTTGTTTGATATCGATCATTCAGTCCATTTTACAATGACGTCATCAACCGTGCAATTTTGGATCCATTCATCGTGCAATTTTAGATCCATACGATTTTGTCCATTGCACTCGCGCACATAGACTGCGCTGCAGCTGCAGGCACCAAAAGTGCGCATGTTGCAATGATGTAACAATCAACAGACCGAACTCGCACTGCATTAGCGTGTTTTGCATCGAAATTCATTAATTTCATATGAAAAAAATATAAATTTTTAGGTGTCATATAAACCAAATAATGAATATTTTTTCATTCGTGCAATGGACAGAATACTTCATTCGGTGAAAGATGAAATAATGATCCATTCAACTCGGCTACGCCTCGTTGAATGGATCATTTCATCTTTCACCTCATGAAGTATTCTGTCCATTGCACTCTTAAACATTCATTATTTGTATACTAGTACTCACTCACAAAAGCAACATACTTTCTCACAATACAGGCAAAATAATTCACCTTTGGCAAGCGTGATTTACAGAGGTTCACCTAAATTCTAATGTCATGTCTAAGGACAATCCTTTAAACTCAACCATCAGCATGAAGTCACCCGAAACTGTTATGATCAGTGGGCACTGGGAATACAGTAGCTGCACATTTTTTTCACAAAATTAACTAAAATCAATATAATATTCTTTTGTTTTTATACTGAAAAAAAAAATTAAAGGCATAAACGCAAATTTCTTGGGTCCACAAAAAAATCTGATTGATCAAGGCAAAATTAAATTTACATACGTCTTGTCTGGCTACTGCAATTTCAGGGTGCTTATTATCAACAGGTGAGGTGGTTTATGTAGTACAAGGCAATTTTTCGTAATGACTCGAGACTATGAAATAAAGTTTAATGTGTAAAAGGGGTGGCTGGAATATGAAGTGCAAAATATGTAATTTCTCCTGACATTTTATAAAACTTAAAGGTCATGTCCACTCCAAAAACTGTTGATTTGAATAGATGGAGAAAAATCAAACTAGCATTTCATTGAAAATTTCATCAACGTCGGATGTAAAATAAGAAAGTTATTACATTTTAAAAGTTTTGCTTATTTTTCACAAAACAGTCATATGCACAACTCAGTGACATGCAAATGAGACAGACGACGATATCCCTCACTCACTATTTCTTTTGTTTTTTATTGTTTGAATTATAAAATATTTCACTTTTTACAGATTTGACAATAAGGACCAACCTGGCTGAACCATACTATAAAACAATGCTAATTCCACATGTTCAGGGAAGAATTAATCATTGTTGACAATGAGAAAGTTAGAATATTTTATGCAATAGTGAGTAGATGACATCATCTGTCTCCTCATTTGCATACCAAACAGGATGTGCATATAATAAATGTTTTATGAAATTAATGAAAATTAAAAATGTCATAACTTTCTTATTTTTTCAAATCCGATTGTGATGAAATTTCATGCTTGCTGGATTTTTTTAAAAAATCAACTTCTTGTTGGGGTGGACTTTAGTTTAAGGTTACGTTTGATTTGGAAAAATCAAGTTCCGCACAAAACTTTAATACAGTTTCTTTAAAAAGATGTAGATCCTACCTCGATCAATTTTAAAATGTGGTATTTTTTTTCTAAATTATAAGGAAATTAGCAGTTTTCTCCAGACACCCTATTAGTATTGTTAACATCTTGAAATTCTGCATTAAAAATTGAATTGAGCTTGGACTTGATAACAAAAAAAAAAAGAGAAGACATTTGTTGAACTGTTCGTTCCAGAATCCAGTCATGCAAACATGCTATTTTTAATGACCTCCTGCTTCCCCGACCCAATTCTCAGTCAGCCACACAAATCCAGACCCTGTCATCTAATGTTAATCAGACCCCACCCTCAATCCTCAGGCTCAAGTTCAACCCCCCCCAAAAAAATGCAACAAATTTTAACATAAAGATTAAAGACTATCTCCATGGGGAGAAAGGGGAAAAAAGAGAAGAGGGAAAAGAAAATAAGACAGAGGAAAAAAAATTAACAGAAAAAACAAAAGGAGAAAAAATGGGGGAAAAAAATGAGAAGGAAAAAAAAGGATGAAGGGGAAGAGGTTTCCATCCTCACATTCAGTAAGGTCATTTTGCCTCCAACGAAGATTCTGCTAGGATCGAAAGCTTAGCCTTATTACTATTAACCTTAACTTTTGTTAGGCCCCTTTTGACTTTTTAATTCAGTAAGATTAAGTTAGAAGGCTTCAAATCAAAGTCAAACTCAATAAAGCCGGACAAAGCAGTGCCAGTTGCCAACTCAACACAACAAAGACAGAAGAGTCTCTGAGTCTGATCATGGTACCTGGTGAAAAAAAAGGGGATTTCGAAGTTTCATCTGGCTTATTCAGCCAGGCTGCATCAGCTCAGTCAGGGGAATGCCACGAACAACACACTTGACTTGACATGGTCCTGACTGAGCAAGCCCAAGGGGGGCCGGTGCGTTGACTCGAGCACTGCCCTACGCTGCCGTTGTTGAATCACAGCTTGCTAGCGGGTCAGCCGTTCAGAAAGCGCGCGCCAGACAAACGGCAAATCCATCTTCAATTTTGCATCAGGCTTTCAAGCAAAGAAAATATAGATCTAGACGTGTGATGATTGTGCATTATTCTTGACCTTGAGATCTAGAAGGTTTTGACTTCCAACAAATGAAATTATCGATGAGTTTGAAAGAAGAAACTAAAATCATGATTGTGGCGCGCCATTTTTCTTTGCTCATTGCTGAACGGAAGTCGCTTGCCTGTAATTTATCAAACTGTTAAGTTTCGATCTCAACAATGTACGGAACGGTGTATTTTATTTCCAATCAGGTTATAGATGCGACTTAAACATTCATTAAGACAAATGTTCATTTAGTATATATCACAAATTTACAAGAGCGAAATTAAGTTTCCAAACTCAAACTCAATGCAGTCACACAAACAACATTCTTATTTCTGAACACGCAGTTTGCACATCGACGACAGCCATGAAAATCCACTCACCCCCACTCACTTCCCATTCAGATTTTCAACTAAATTGTCAACAACCCTCACCCCAAAAACGTTACCGATTTCCCGGAATATTCCTTAGAATGTTAGTTAAATGTCAAAATAAATCAAGCACACATTACCTGTTATTTTAAGGCATTTATATCTCTCTTTTCTCCTGGTGCACTCGTCGGGGCGATGTAAAGTTCGATATCCGCGATTGAGCGATCGCGAGCAAATTAACGCTACGATTTTCGGTTCAATTTTGGCGCGGCATAATGAACACAAACGTAGCCCGCCTCTTTTTCGCTGCTCCACTATTACCTCCACTGAGCCACTCGTTCAATACAATAAACTGTGCCTCATCCAAAATAATACCTTGGGACCAAAACAAGTTGTGAATGAATTGGACGAGAGGCGTGGCGTAGTATTGAAATAAGATGAGTTCTTTTTTCCCTCATGACAATCAAATGGACCTTTTCAGTTCCTGTTTGCAGTCAATGAATCAGGTGTAATATGAATAGAGCCTAGCTAAAGACGGTAAAGAAGGGCGCGCGCTTTGTGAAACGGTAGACCAATTGGGTAGGGGGAAGGAAGGGAGGAAGGAAAGAAGGAAAGGCGGAAAGAAAGTACGGAAGGAAGGAATTAAGGGAAAGAATAAAATAAGAAAGAAAGGCAGAGATCGAGAGAGAGAGGGGGAGAGAAAGCTAAAGACGGTAAAGAAGGGCGCGCGCTTTGTGAAACGGTAGACCAATTGGGTAGGGGGAAGGAAGGGAGGAAGGAAAGAAGGAAAGGCGGAAAGAAAGTACGGAAGGAAGGAATTAAGGGAAAGAATAAAATAAGAAAGAAAGGCAGAGATCGAGAGAGAGAGGGGGAGAGAAAGCTAAAGACGGTAAAGAAGGGCGCGCGCTTTGTGAAACGGTAGACCAATTGGGTAGGGGGAAGGAAGGGAGGAAGGAAAGAAGGAAAGGCGGAAAGAAAGTACGGAAGGAAGGAATTAAGGGAAAGAATGAAATAAGAAAGAAAGGCAGAGATCGAGAGAGAGAGGGGGAGAGAAAGCTAAAGACGGTGAAGAAGGGCGCGCGCTTTGTGAAACGGTAGACCAATTGGGTAGGGGGAAGGAAGGGAGGAAGGAAAGAAGGAAAGGCGGAAAGAAAGTACGGAAGGAAGGAATTATGGGAAAGAATAAAATAAGAAAGAAAGGCAGAGATCGAGAGAGAGAGGGGGAGAGAAAGAAAGAAAAAAAAAAGAGAACGAAAGAGGGGGCGGGGGGGGGGGAGAAATAAATAAATGAAGTAGACCTATAATGCTGACGGGAGACCTATAAAATGAACTCTTACTTTTTTTTCATTTTATTTTTTTAAATTCCAACAAATTCAGGCGAGCAGGAAAGAACAGTATTTGGTCAAAAGAATTAAGTCAAAGCAATAAGCAAAATATTATATCATTACACTTAAAATAAGTATATCTAGCACTTTTATAAATCAGTATTATTTTACTAATTTATTATACAAAAGAAATATGACACTAAAAAACGAGCTCGTCGTTACGTTTCTTTTCTTTCTTTCTTCTCCTTTTCCCCTTAATTCCTTCCCTTCTTCCTTCCGATTTCTTCTTTTTCTTCCTTTCCATTTCTTTGTTTGTTTCTTAATTTCTTTCTCTTTCTTTCTTTTCTTTCTTTCTTTCTTTTTCTTTCTTTCTTTTTCTTGCTTGCTTTCTTTTTCTTTCTTTCTTTTTTTTTTATCTTTCTTCTTTCTTACTTCATTCCTTCCTTGCCAACCATAACTATGAAAAAAAATTCTTTGTATTTCTGTTTATCCAGTTAAGTTACAAATATCCTATTTCTAGGGGGAAAATCCTATTTACTGTCACTTTCCCCTTAAAAATCATACTTACCAGGTAATATGATGAAATCCTACATATTCGCAGCTATCCATCGTCATCACCACAACCATCCTTATCAATACTACCATCCTCACCATCAATGACTACAAAAACAAGCCCTTGAAATCAAAGTATTCTAAGTAGATTTCTATAAAAATGTATTATCCATTTCTGTACAAATATCAATTTGATGTATAAATATCTGACACTGGATGGATTTATAAATCCTTGGCCCAACTACTAAAAAAAATCCTAGGCCCACCTTAAAAAAAAAATTCAAGGTTAAGTGTTCTCCCTTGGGCCAGCTGCTCAAAGAGTCGCAACTAAAAAAAATCAAGCGCAAGTCCCCAAATGGCGGCTTTTGATTGGCTAAAAATCAAGTTGCGATCGATTTTTTAGAGTTGCATTTGATTGTGACTCTTTCTAGAACGGTTCCAATGTCTAGCACAATATACCTTGAATCGGCAGACAAATTGCCTATATATTTAATAATGTCTGCTATCAATAATAACATTTGGAAAAGCATTGCGAAATATACAAAGAAAATATAACGTCTAGTACTACATTTACTCATCTACTACATGGAGTACATGGGCGGAAATCTGTCCCAAAAGGTAGGGGGGACCAGGGCCTGGAAAATTTGACAAGCAAAAAAAAAAAAAAAGTTATCACCAAAAATGTAAGGTCCTTTTAACCCAAACAAAATTTGACAAGCAAAAAAAAAAAAAAAAAAAGGATTTCACAAAAAATGTAAGGTCGTTTAGTCCAAAATACATGTATTATATCGATTGTAAAGTGATGTATTTCTCTCCATCATAAAAGACCAAAAATAGTAGGGGGGACATTTGATATTGTGTCCCCCCTACTATTTTTGGTAGGGGGGACACGTCCCCCCTGGGATTTCCGCCCATAATGGAGTATAAACACTTCATGAATAGAAATACAAGTTTGTGCCCCGTTACACAAAGCCTGACAATTGATCATATTCATAATCTCCACAATTGATGTTACATCGTGG
Source organism: Lytechinus pictus (assembly GCF_037042905.1). Classification (NCBI taxonomy): domain Eukaryota; kingdom Metazoa; phylum Echinodermata; class Echinoidea; order Temnopleuroida; family Toxopneustidae; genus Lytechinus; species Lytechinus pictus. Next base: position 12,118,395 of record NC_087263.1, on the reverse strand, counting down.
TCAATGCAATCGATTGTAGAAAAATATATTTTGCTAAGTTTTGTGTAATGGGCCCCAGTACAAATCTAAATGTTGTCAGAGGTATCCTGACATATAATTCATATAAAGCACATCTAGTTGTATGTTATTAGCTAGGCACCTAACAGCTTAACAGCATACCATGTTTTAAATCAACTGTATAATAATCAAAAGTGGGCTAGTTTAATACAGATAAAGCTCTGAATTAAGGAGACAGACTCCTTATCGAGACGAAAACAATGAACATTAACTAGGAAGGTTTAAATGTACAGCATATTATGAGGAAAAGTAGGGTATTGATAGAATACAGATAAAACTTTAAATTGAAGATACAGACTCCTCAATCGAGAATTGAAAATTAAAATATATTACGATGACTTATAATTCAGTTATAAACATGAAAATAAAATTGTAAACACAAAGACTATTATGTCGGTAAAGGTATTGGCAATTTATCGGAGATATAAATTCAGCATTTCACTTACAGCTATCAAAATATACAAAATAGATGAAGAAAATTAGGCATTTAATTTGGGAAAATATCCTAGAAAATTAATGTCATAAAAAAGTACAATGGCAGTAATTGGCACTTATATGACAAAAGAGTATGCAATTATCATTGACAGCTGCTAACTTCATTTGTCACTTTTGTATATATATATATATATATGTACTGGGGGAAAAAGGGAAAATAAAAATTAAAAAAAAGGAAAAAGAGCTGGCATTTTTATGACATTTTGTTACTACGATTACCATTGATAAACATCTGGAAATTCATGTGAACATACAAAATAATTACACTTAGCAAAACTTTTAAGCTTTTTGTCTTACATTTTAAATAAACATTCATATATCTATGCCTCTCAAACCCTCAACATTGCACATAAGGAAGAGCACAAAGAAGAAGGAGGAGAAGAATAAAGAAGAAGATAAAGAAGAGAAAAGAGGAGAAGAAAAAGAAGAAGGAGAAGGAGGAGAAAAAAAGAAGAAGAAGAAGAAAAAGAAGGAGGAGGAGAAAAAGCAAAAGGAAAGAAGAAGATGAAGAAGAAGAAGAACAAGCAAGGAGAAGAAGAAAACGGAGAACAAGAATCCTACAATATGATGGCAAGGTATATAATTTTTAGTAAATCTTTATAAGAAAAGGAAATAATCATATAACATTGCCAAATGTCAGCCTCATCCATTGAAATCTATCTAATCCTGTAAATCTCAAGCCAAGAAATTCCATAATAGGAGTTATAAAACGCCTCGTTATTACTTAAGCTTATTTATATGCTCTCCTTGAGATAACTAATATTTTTTTATTAACAATTATTTCCTTCTCATTAATAAAATGTGTAGGACAATATATAATCAATCATAAATACATTACAACCATATAATTGTAAATAACAGTTTGATTTCAAAGTATACAGAGAATTAATCAGAAAAGAAACAACATTTTCATGATTTTGGGTTAACAAAAAGGTGATGCCTCAATACATCATTCACAAAATGAACATTATCTATATCACAAATAATAGAATGATAAAAAATTTGGTCAAGGAAAATGTGAAAAGTTATTAGCAAGCATCAGTATTAGGCAATTATTCATATATCTGAACAAATTGCTAGTTAAAATGTGTGAAAGTGAGAGAGAAGAGAAAGATAGAGAGAAGGACGAAAGGGTACAATTATTTATTTCAAACCAATGTCCAGTTTACTGAACAAAGCAATGTTGCAAATTGTTTTTATTTCAAATTTCAATTCTAGTTCATCAGGCGTAACCACTTTTCAGTGAAAATAAGGTTTGAATATCTAGAATTTGTTGCTAACATTCAGTAGACTTCATCAGGTCTGATGCAAGGAGAAGGTCAAACTAGCCACTATTTTACTCTTGTTGCACCTTTCCACTCGCTGATATGTATTTGATGTCTAATAAAAGGAATGTCATATGAAAAAAATATCAATGTTCCTTCTCTAATGTAGTATATCATCAAGCACAGCAGCTTGACCTCGCGGTGACCCACGACCCGGTGCAGCGCCCTCTCTTGCCGGCACGGGAGCAAACGTAGGCATGCTGGGTAATGAGTGGGCGGCGGCTCCAAGGGGGTTCCCCGCAGACACCCCAGCCGATGCGATCACCGGCTGTACGGCTCCAAGCGGCGTGGCCGGCTGTCCGGTCGCCCTGAGGAACGGGTGAGCAGCCCCTGGCCCCTTGGGAGTGCCAGCCCCGGCACCAACCGCAGCCCCCGGCGAGCCCGGCTGGATGAATGGGGATTGCTGTGGTACGGGGGCAGAGAATGGATTGTACGTGGGGTGGTGGTGCCTGTCCTGACTCATTTCATCCACAGGAAGACGGGGACTGCGCTTCGGTGTCGACTCCGACTCCAGGAACTGTACAAACTGCTGAGTGAAGGACTGTAAGAAATGATACACAAAATGAAATTACATTTTTATTTGAAATGTCTGAAGAGCCAATTTGTAATACTGTCTTTAATACTTGATGTATGTTAAAGGTTAAGCTCATCTGTTTAATTCCATTTACCAATAACTTTCCGGGTTCTTTGCTGTTTGTGTCTATTGTTTCTTCGTTATCTCTCTAATATGCATATCATCCATCATTTTTTCCCTCTACAGCTACAGAAACATTTTGGTGGGATATTGTGACAACTGTGGAACAAGCAAGTCTAGACATATCATTCTGGACAATTTAATATATCCAGAATCATGTTTGTCTTTTGGCTAATTCTTTTTTTGTTATCAAACCTTGCCTCACTTTCTCTTTTTGCATTCACACAATGAGTATTAAATACAATATGAGATATATACTGCATTTTGCAATCATATATATATCATAAACACATTCAAAAGCAACTATAGTCACTGCAATTTACAAATGTCTGGTTAATATGACATGTATTAAATTTAGATACTTACAGCATTAGCTTTCGTTGGCGAAGGAGGAGGAGTGGGATGAGGAGTACGTCTGAAGAATCCGCTTAACCACCCACCAGCTCCAGAACCAAGACCAGACTGAAATGGTGGGCAAAGAAAAAAAATTCATCAATGAAAATGGTACATTTTTTTAGTACAATTTCATTAGGCATTTCAAAACAAAGAGAAAATACAGAAGAACAAACATTTCCTTGCTATCCAAAGGTTACTTGCATGGAATCATTGATTTTGATTGGCTGTCGATCATCGGTACCATGGTAGCTATTGTTCTTGTTGGAAGGCAAGATTACCATAATATTAATTTCATGATAGTAATTTTAGGCAAAGGGCCAGGGTGAGAGTTGAAGTGGCTGTCTGCATGAAGGGAAACTTGATTACCGTAGAACCATCCAGGGTCCCATAACACAAAGATTAGCGATTAAACATATGCCTGATTTTCACGATTGATTGTATATTGTAGTCAATGCAATCAATCATAGAAAAATGTTATATGATCATTGCTATAAAGATTTTTTACAGGCCCCTGGTTAGAATAAAATTCAAATAATTAAAATACATTAGAATGAGACTGTAACACAGGCAAAACAATGGCTCCATATGTGATTTGAACATTTCAAGTGTCAAAATCATCTTTAAACACGAGTGTCGCTAAGGCTAGCACATAATACGCCTGCCTGTAACGCGGAGAATTGGTCAAGTTATTGACGTTCTGACCTCAAAATCAATGGCTGGGATCCATGCTAGTATCATACACACCAAATTATATAAGCCTAGGTTAAGTTAAACTAAAGTTATCGTGTTTACAAGGACTTCAGAAGGGTAAGATGAAAACATGTCACTGTGAACTTGACCTTTGGACCTTAAAATCAATAGGCTTCCTAGGATCCATGCTAGTATCATACACACCAAATTATATGAGCCTAGACTAAGTCAAATTTAAGTTATCGCATTTAAAAGGGAAAGTTAACGGACGGGCAAACGGACTGACGGACACCGAGCGTGATACCATAATACATCCTGTCTAGGACGACCGTATAAAAAATCATTATCAAAATCTTCACCATCTTCATGAACAACACCATCATCTTCTTCATCTTCTTCATCATCATCATCATCATCATCATCATCATCATCATCATCATCATCATCACCATAATCATAATCATCATCGATGATGATCTTCCTCATCATCATCATCATCATCATCATCATCATCATCATCATCATCATCACCATAATCATAATCATCATCGATGATGATCTTCCTCATCATGATCATCATCATCACCTTCAATATCATCATCATCATCGTTGTCATCACCATCAACACCATAAACACCCATACCACATCTACAACCATCATAGAATCACCTACTCCTTTGCCTGCTTACCTTGTGCATATCTTCTTCTGAGAAGTTAAGAACATTACAGATGACTTTGATCATCTCCTGTTTCTTGGCTTGAGGTGCAGACAAGTAATTCATGAACAGATTTTTCACAAGAGGCCTGAAATAAAAAAAAAATGTTCAAAAGAATAGATTCTTACTAAAAACTATATAGACAATGATACACTTATTGGGTGCTTGTAGTTAAAAAATATTTCCAATAAATAGCAAATTTCCCTTGCAAATTCACAATTGATGGATAAATTTTAACTAGTAATTACATGCAGGCCTAGATATCATTGCATTCGTATTTTCAGAACATCATTGAAATGTACATGTACATCCACATTTTATTCCAATATGAAAAAAAATTCAAAGCCACCATTATGTATGCTGCCTTTCCACACAAATTTTGTTCATAGATATTAAAATGTGGCTCCTACTACATCAAAATTCATGGAAAAAATACAAAAAATATGAACAATTGTTCAAGCTAAACTTACTTGTCAACCTTGGTTTCGCTTCTGCTTGAGACCTCATCGAATCTCCGCTGAAACTCGCCCAATATTTCCTCCTTCTTGTGCACTGAAAAGAGAAAAAATCAAGAAAAAAATGTATTCATATGGTTATGATTTCTACTGGGAATGACCCTTTTCTGCATTCTATGCTGACAATATTGCAAATTTCTTCTTCTTTTCCTCCTCTTCTTTTTTGGTACCTTCAGCAAAATTGAATTCATCAATTGATGCAAATCATTATTCTTTTTATAATCATTAAATATATATCATATGAAATATTCAATGTAAATCATTGCCTCTTAAAACCAGTTTGTCTATGCACAACGTCTTTGTGAATCACAGCATTTTCATTTTAATAATAAGCTATTCAAATAAGATCAACTTTGTACTTAAACAAAGTTAATCCCTATTGTAGTTGAGTCCATTAGTTGCTTAATTCCTGCACTTCATATAGACTACATGTAGGCCATGATACAATGTATACACCATGAATCCTTATCAAGTTCAATACACTATTCATTCCACAGTTCTATTTAAAGGAGAATGAAACCCTTGAAACCAGCTGAATCCATATCAAAGATAAAAATCAAATAAACATATTGTTGAAAGTTTGAGGAAGATTGAATGAATAATAAGAAAGTTATGAGCATTTGAATATTGAGATCACTAATGCCATGTAGATCCTCCCATTGGCAATGCGACCAAGATCTGTGATGTCACACACGTACAACTCCCTCATTGCTTTAGTACTTATTTCACTTATATTCTCACTTTTATAGAATCTTTCACAAGGTGAGGTGTTCTCTTTATGAGAGGACAAGTACAGAGGTTTCACAACATTATATCATTGATGAATCGTTTGTCATATGATTAGAAAGAGCAAAAAGAGATGTTTTGGGGTATATTTTCAGTGTCCAAAAGGGGAGAGTTGTTCATCTGTGATATCATAGATCTTGGTTGCGTTGCCAATGGGAGGATCTCCATAGCATCAGTGATCTCGACATTCAAATGCTCATAACTCTTCTATTGCTAGTCCTATTTTACTCAAACTTTTGTTGATCTTATTCTTTGATTTTTCTGCTTTCACAAAAGCTAACTTGCTCCAAGAGTTTCATTCTCCTTTAAGTAACAGCATTTAGTATTGAGGGTAATCTATAAGAAGATCAATAGTGCACTTAATCCCTATTGTAATACTAGTTCATTATGACACCCTACTTCCCCCATAGCACAGTATAGGCCCAGATACTTGGGGGGTTAGACATTGTAATACAGTTCACACCCTCAGTGATGCTAAAAGGTTTAATAGTGAACCCCACCAGAAAAAGCACTAGTTCATGCCAAGCGTTTAACGTAGACAACGACGCTACAATGTCCGGCGAGCCCAGAGAAACAAACTATATCGAATGATTCAGGGGCTGATTCAGGCCCCCCGTCTTCTTAGGGTTAAAGGCCGGAAGAACACAATTTTCATACTTGAAATTAATGTATTGAAAGTTGCAAAATCTTATGAAATATACTCTTGTGCATGAGGAAAGAAGGCTTGAACATTTAATTTTACCCATATTTCCTTTTTTCTAACATGTCATGAAATTTAAGAAAATCTGGATGCATTTTGGCTATTTTGAAAGTTGAAAATCTGGACGATTCAGATAAAATCTGGACAGTTAGAAGGGCTGATGTCAAGAAAAAGCCATTTTTCCTTACTATGTTGATACGATTAGTTACTGAGCTTGTTCACATCACGTCTTAAATCGGCCTCCACTCCTTTGCACTTCTTTTAATGAAAGTGGTTGTTGGATTTATATTCATTGTAATCCACTTTTTTTAGGAGGGGGGTGGACCTGCCCTCGGTCCCTTTCTTTCAATGAAAGACATAATTTTGGTATGTTTACTCACTTTCTGTCCTGAGTTTCTCCATGGCTTCTTCCTTCTTGTCTAGTTGTTCACTTAGACGTGACGCTATATCTAATGCTTCCTGAGCAGACGATAACCTCTCCTGCAGATCAACATTTTGTTGGAGTAGATCGGCGGCGATGCGTTCCTTCTCTCGGGCCTTGAGCTCGTACACCTCTACTTCAGATGCAATCGACGCTTCTTTCTCTGCAAAGGGGGTGATGATAATGGAAGATATATACTGATTTGACATTGCAATATAAAGTTAAGGATAAAGGCTAAATGGATACAGACAGCATTGAGAAGTATAAAAAAAAAATTACATCATAATCATTGTGTATAAACACTGCCCCCAACACCATCTCCATCATTATCAATATCATCTCACCATAACTTTAACAACCGCTTCTTCAAATGAGTATAATCATCACTATCATCATTATAATCATCTCCATCATTACCACGATCATTGTCATCATCATTCTCATGATCATCTTGGTGATGATGATAATCATCCGTAACATTACCCATCATCACCATCTTCATTACAACCATCATCACCACCACCACCACCATCATCATCATTCTCATCATCATCATCACCATCACAAACATCATCATCACCACCATCATCATCATCATCATCGTAATCATCATCATCATCACCATCACCACCACTATCTCCAATCTTCACTGCTACACCGGCCACTGTCAGCGTACCTTGTTGGAACTGTTCCAAGACCATCTGGAGATTGTTAAGGGACAGGATATATTCCTCCGACTCAGACTGGACCATAGTCAGCTGCATCAGGGCCTGGTCTTTTTGGTCCACCATGGCACTGAGTTGGTCCCGAAGGCTGTCTATCTGCACACTGGCTTCCTTACTGCCAAATCAAAGATAGAGCAGTGTCTTGGTGATGCTTACAGTCACACCAACAAAACCGATTTCAGACCAATCAAAGCTATTACATTATTTCAAATAATAATAACAATAAGCATTTTTTATATAGCGCCATCTATCTAGATATATTCTATTTCGAGGTGCGTTGTTATTATTATTACCCCGGCTTTAGCTCGAGCTGCCTTTCAGCGCTCATGCTTTCAAGGAATTAATCCTGCCGGGTACCCATTCACCTAACCTGGGTTGAGTGCAGCACAATGTGGATAAATTTCTTGCTGAAGGAAATTACGCCATGGCTGGGATTCGAACCCACGACCTTCTGTTTCAAAGTAAGAAGACTAATCCACTGGGCCACGACGCTCCACAAATGACGTATCATCAGTCGGTTTTAGAGTCAGTTTCCATTGTGTGACAGTAGCATCAAGGATCAAGAATTCATTTCCATTAACTCATTCCATTTCCTCACTACAAGCAACCACTGTCACCAGTGTTGGCTTGCTTCTTGTTGGCTTGAGTCATGCTCCACATGAACAAAATGCATAGGGCCTATTCAATTGTACTAGCCACATACAAGCTGGAATCCTGTGCTATGCATTCGTAACACAGACTTTGTCTCATCGGTTCGTGACTCTTGTTTGAATTGGATTCTTGTCGTAAATCACCATTGTTTTATGGCAGCTATAATTATCATACAGCATATAGCGGACAGAATTAAAGATTACGTGATCAATAAACAAAACAAATCAAAATACATGTAGGTAATTTCATAAACAGGACTACTAGAGCACCAACATTAAAACATCACCATGACAATCATACAATATTTCCATGTATAATTATGTAAATTTGGTAAATATGAAATCTCAGTTGTGTCTGAACACGATTCAACAATTCTCTGATCTCCACTGCACCATATCTGAAAGGAGCTGAAATTATGACAACTTACCTTGCGCTTTGCACAGCATGAGAGCTGGTGTGGGCGTGTTCTTCAGCGGTACTTAGTCTGTTCCTCAACTCTTTCTCCCTTTCCTCGGATTGCAAAGCCTCTTGGGTGTACGTGTCTTCCATCTGAATCAGGTGACTGCGTAATCTCTCAAGCTCACGCATTAACTTCTGTTCGTTGCCACCTCGCATTGCAGCCTGCATTGGGAACAGAATACGGTATCGTCAACAATCGTCCCGATTTTTGAGGGTCAGGTCCCAACCATTATCATTCAATGCCAATTTCATTCATATTCCAATTCTGATAAAACAATTAAAATACAGTCAATAGTACGTTTGCATAAAAAAAAGACAAATGATACAAACGACAAAGTATACAACAGAAAAAAAAGTGCATGGATGGGTGAGAGGGTAAAAACTAACGAAAGCAGAATATGCGTTTTGCCTCCTCATTTATGAAAAATGACCCTCCCCCTTTCGATGTGGGAACAATTTTCTTCTCTCTGAGAATTTGTTGTCATAGAGAAATATGTACACATAAAATGTGGCAATTTTTTTTTGTGACTCAGAATTTGGGAAATTTCCTTGCCCAATTTTCGGGTGACGATGATCTGCTTTTGTATTTATACAATGATACTGATGATATTCTTCTGGAGGTTAGTACATGCTCTTCATTACTCTTTTCAATCATGTATGGATACCATTATTTTATTCACTATTCATAACTGGAATCAAACATGGACTATTGAATCATTGATTTTTATCTTGTATTATATACATAGTAACCTTGCAATTCAGTCTCAGGACAGCAAGAATGGATATTTTCAATAAAATTCTTCCGTCAAACAATCTCCATTTTGAATGGTAAGGATGTGACTAAATTCATATTAACCTCTTCCTGTAGTAGTAGCAGATCTCTCTGGCACTTCTCCAAGGCCAGCATTGCCTGATCCCTCTCCTGCTGGAAACGTTGCGCCTGTGTCTGCATCGCTTCTGCTTCGCCAAGTAGCCTCCGGACCTCTCCTTGAACATCCGTTTCCCTTTCATCCACCAGCTTGGCAAGAGTCTTACATTTGTCCCGCAGTGCGGTTATTTCAAAGTCCTTCTCCCTCACCTCGGCACTTGTCCTGCTCATCAAGTCCTGGAGCTGTCGAAGCTCACCGTCCTTGTTGTGCACCATGTGTTGCTGGTTCGTGATCTCCTGGTGGGCTCTGGCGAGTTCTTGCTCCACAGCCTGTAAACGGGCTGAGATCTGTTGGGTGTGATGACGCAACGTATTTGCCTCTTCCATCTTAGCCTTCAGGTCTACATGCAATTGCTGTAGATCACCACTTTGCTTCTGAAGCGTAGTATTCTGATCTAGGATGGCTTGGTCTTGCTGGTCAATCTGTTGCCTCAGTGTGGCAACCTCTAGTTTCTTCTTTTCCAGCTCCATGCTTCTGTCTTTTACTAGTCCATCCATTTCCATCAATGCATGGCCCTGAGATTCTAGTTGTTCCTTGACACATGCAAGCTCCTGGGCATCACTTTTTGAGCTATCGACATCCTTGGACACGGAAGGAGTGACCTGTTGCAATTGCAGCTGCGATCGCAGTTTAGCAATCTCTGCATCCTTCTCTTGCATTCTCTGTTCATATTGCACTGGTGGAGAGCTAAATTGCACAGGAGCCATCTCTGGTTTTACAAGAGTCTCCTCAATAACCTGTTCTGGCTTTATCTTGATTTCATCAAGGGAACGTTGTAGACATGCTAATTCACTTTCTTTCTCATCAAGTTCATTGGCTTTATCTGATTCAAGTCTTTCCAGTTCCTCTATCCTCTTGTTCATTTCCATCCTCGAGTTATCCATCAACTGAACTTGGTTTTCTAACTCTTCAACCAAATTCTTCTGTGTCTCTAGGTCCTCCTCTAATGAACCTTTCAACCTAAAAGATTCATCAATTTTCAATTTGGACTGATTCATTGATTCTGACATTTCATCCATTTTAGTTTGAAGGTCACTATGTTGCTTCTGCAAGTTACCAAATTTGTGTACTTCTCCATTGACAATGCCCACAAGTCTCTGCACCTCTTCGTAATAAGCCAGGCTTTCTTGGTGTTTTTGGTGGATACTCACCACAAGCTGGTCTCGCTCCTCCTTCAAGACACTATTTTCCTTCTGGAGTTTCTCACTCTCAGACAGAACACCAGAGATCTGAGAACTGTTGCTTGGAGCCTCTGTCTGCAAAACTTCCAGCAAGGAAGTGTTCTTTTGCTTCAATGCTTCAATCTCAAGATCCTTATCTTGAATGATGCGTGAAAGTTTCTGTAAGGCCTCCTTCTGCATGTCATCTCTTGGTCCTCTACTTTCATTGTGCAGCTCCTTGAAATCATCTTGCGCTTTCTCCAGGGCAGACTTCTGAGCTGATATGACTTTCAGAAGCTTGTGGACTTCATTCTTGAGGTTGCTTGCTTCTCTTGTCTTCTCATTCAGGACAGTCATCATCTGGTGTCTCTCAGACTCTAGGGTTTTCACTTTCATTTGGTTCTTGTGGAGGTCCACAAGGACGCTATTGCCCATGGTTGATGATGACTTCTCATTCAGACTAGTAAGGAGACTTTGCCGTTCATGCTGAAGCATGCCTATCTCCTTGTCCCTTTCCTGGATGATCTTCTCATAGTGCTTTTCGTTGTCACTGATGGAGCCATCCTGACCTTGGAAGACACCAGTTGGAGATTTACTGAATGGGCTTGAAGGGGACAGGGTATCTTCTATCCTTTCATTCACACTCCTATTCATTTCACCATTCTGCAAGGGTTGTTCAGCTGGCTGTTGAAGCTGTGTGGTGATGTTCCTGACTTCCTCCCGCAGCCTGTTGACATCGTCGTCTTTCTGTTGGTTGGTCCTTTGCAAATCCTTGATCTGACTTTCATAGGCAACGATTGACTCATCAAGTGACTCTTTCTGACTCCGCAGTTGAGTCAATGATGAGTCTAACCGACTGATTTCACTCTCCTTACTTTGAATGCTTTCCTGGAATGTTTGACACCGACTCTCCAAATCAGCACGATTTGCCTCGACCTCTTGTTGGAGGTCATCAATTATTGCACTTTTCTTATCCAACTCCTTCTGAAGCTGTTCAACAGCAGTCAGGTTGGTTTCACCAACATCCACCTGATCCGTCAAAGCTGCAACTTGACTTTTGAGTTGTCCAATTTCTTCCTCTGATGCTTTTATCCTATCGTTTGACTCTGATAATTGACTACCTTTAGTTGCGACTTCTCTCTTCGCAGCTTCCAACTCTGCTTTGACGCCAGATAACTCTAATTCTGCAGTGTGCAATTCATCAGTCAAATTCTCAATTTTCTTTGAACTTTCCTTCAATTCTTCCACAAGTTTATCTTCTTCCAAGTGAAGACTTTCTTTCTCTATCCTCGTTGAATCAGCGTGCTGCACAATATTCCTCTTCAGATTTTTTACTTCTTCTTCATAAGCATGTAACGTTTTAATATGTTCTCCTTCAGAAGCAGATTTTTTCTTCAACTCTAATTTTGTTTCTTCTAATTCTGCATTTAATGTTTCAAAGTTGTTCTTTGTATCTTGAAGTTGCTGTTCTACGTTCTCCAATTCCTTGACCTTAGCAGAGAGTTCACTAATTTTGTCTTTCGACTTTTCTACATTTTTGAAATAATGAGAATTCTCATCGGCGAGAGCTCTCACATCCTCTTCTTTCTGTTCAATAAGTTCTTCCAATTCTTTCCTGCTTTCGGTTGCGGATTCCAGCAATTCCTTCTTGGATTTCAGTTCCGTCCTCAACTCATCGCACGTTTTCTGCAGCTGTTCCGCCAAAGTTCGCTCCTGTTCTTGAGCATTCTCCTGTCTTTTAGCACCAGACTTAATAGCCGCAAGGTCAGCCTGTAGCTTCATGAGCTCACCATGTGACTTTGTCAAGACCTCGTCCCGTGACTTAACCTCCTCTTGCAGTTGTTCATTCTCTGTCTTCAAGGCTTGCATCTCTTCAGCCTTCTCGTCCAGAAGCTTGGAATGTTCAGCGCGGTGCGAGCTCAACTCCTGGAGCTTGGCATCGCGCTCATCAATGCTCTTGTTTAGCTCCTCGATCTCATGGTGAGTCCTTGAGAGTTCATGTTCCAGGTAGGCAACACTCTCATTAGGTGACGTCTTACTTTGCTCTGTAGATTGTAAACTGTTCAGTTTGTCAGTCAACGCCAAGATTTGCGATTGTAAGTCCTCTCTGCTTGGCAGGTCGGTCTCATCTGCCTGCTTCTGCTTCTCCACCTCCATCTTTGAAGCTGCATTCATCTCTGATTCCCGCTTAAATTCATCAAACTCCTTCAACAACTCATTATGCTCGTCCTGCATGGCTTGGAGTTTGGTCCGCAGAGTTGTCATAGCAACAGCCTGTTCTTGTTTCATCTGTTCAGAGTCCAGGAGATCAGCTCTGCTGGTGCTAAGGTCCTCTCTCACTTCCTCTATCTCTGACTCCAGACGTGCTTTATCTGCCACCGACTGTTCCAACTCTGCACTCTGTTCAACAAATCTGCCATTCACATCCCTAATCTCTGATTCCTTATCCTTAATCTCCTGGATTAGCTTATCCCTAGAAGCAATAATCTGCTCTAAAGCTGTCTGATGCTGGGCATCAAGCTGACTTAGATCAGACTCCAATTGTTCTTTCTCATCATTTGTTCTATTTAGTTCTTGTTCGACATCCCCACGGCTTGTTTCTAACTGATTTTCTATTGCACTAAATTTGGACTCTACTTCAGAAAGTTTGTTTTCAAGTTCATCTTTGGCTTTTGATATACATGATATTGAAGAATTAAGGTCGCTCCTCTCTCCTTCCAGCACGTTCAGCTTCTCAACCATCTCTTCCTGTGTGAATAAAACAATAAATATATAAAGATTAGAAAGGATAGAAATAAGAAGACTACAAATATGACCAATCAAAATAAATACATCATCAGTATTCTCATTATCACCATCATCATCGTCATTGCTACTGGTAACATTATCTCCATCATCATCATCATCACCGTCATCATCGTCATCATCATTATCACCATCATCATTCATCACCATTATCATCACCATCATCATCATCATTATTACCATCATCAATATCATCATCATCATCATCATCATCATCATCATCATCATTTTAATCATCCTCATCACCATCACAAACATCATTATCATCATTATTATCATCATAATCATCATCATCATCATTACCACTACAAAGTTAAACACTATCACCACTTGTCAACATCATCATAATCACGATCACCACCTCCATCGTCATTATCATCACTGTTGCTAAAATCATCATTCTCATCAACTGTAAAGGTAAAATGGAAGGCCTTGCTTACATTTTCCTTTTCTGCAGTTTCCTTCTCTCTCAGTAATCTGGTATGATCACGTTGCAGGGTTTTGACCCTCTCTTCAAGGTCTTCAACATTCTCCTTATGGACAGCCATTAGACCCTGCAATAAAAGATGAAGAAAATCGAAACACATCAGTAGTTAGTATTGCAAATACTTTTACCTTTAAAATTCGTACAGTTGCACATGTTCTGTCCAAAATGTACCATTCCATTGCACAGTCAAGAACAAGGTGACGTCACTGTAAAAAATTAAGATTCAATGCATTGCGCTTAGTAAATGGAGGTGCGTAGGACTCACTGACTAAGTGCGCATTGCTGCTGCAGATCAGATGCGCGTTTGCGAGATTTTGCTTTTGCTTTCAATAACTCTTTCCCATTTTCATAGATTAACATAGGAAAATATATATTATTACTTCCATTTTCCCTAACTTCTGAGCCGTTGCACAACTAGAATAGCGAATATTTCAGTCGTGCAATGGTGCGACGTTTCGCATTCGGTCAAGGAAATAGACACTCTATTAAACTCTTTCACCTTATGTGAAATCTCGCACCATCGCACTCATGCCTATTCGCTATTTGTATACTGAAAGCCTTGTAACTGACTAGCTCAGAGCAAACTTGTCAGTAAAAATAATGGACTATATGTTATAAGCTATTGAAATCCGAATTGTTCACTACGGCCCGTATTCTGAAGTCGGGTTTATCTTAAACTCAGGTTTAAAGTTGTGGTTTAAGTATGGATAGCCAATTGTAACATAAATCACTAATGGTAGAGATATCATATTTCAGCTCATTTGGCTCTCAAATCATTCATAATTGTGTAGGAAGTATAAATAGATGATTATCTTCACCATCAATGAATCAGAAGGCACAGTAAAAATAAGAAACATACAACTTAATAAAAATTTTGAGACTTTTGGCTTCCCATAATTTTAGCAGAGTTAGACCATGGTCTGAATTAAACCTGACTTCAGAATACGGGCCTAAGAGTCTCATGAAATGCTCCCATATAGTTCTACTATGGGTCGATTGTTGCATTGATATTCTTGAAGGTTTGTACTGTACCTTTTCTGCTGTCATATCCTGAATAGTACGATCTCTTTCTTTCAGTTGATCCCTCATTCTGATGACGACCTCCTCCAAAGCTTGTTTTTCCATCTCCCAGTCGGCTCTGACCATCTCAAACTGATTCAACTGCTGTTTAAGAGCATCTGCCGCTTCTGGGAATCTAGTGGTTGAAGCGTGGTAGGGGTCGTTAATCATAAATCTCTATTCGTTTCAAATTGGCAATATGATATGAGACACATTTTGATATCCCAGTCTGAGGATCTTCTAAAACTTGAAGTTGAAAGAAAAGTTTTAGAAGATTTTTCATGCCTGAACTTCCCAATCAGCTCTGACTAATCCAAGGTTTCATCTGCCGCTTCAGGGATTTAAGTGGCAAGAGTATGACAGAAACTGTTCATCAGGATTCTCCATTCATATCAAATTGGTAACATAAGATCTGAAACATTTTGCATCCCATGATGATGATGATCTTCTAAAGTTTATATTCCTATCTCCCACTCAGCACTGACCACCTTAAACTGATTAAATGAATGCATCTGCCGCTTCAGCCTGCAGGTAATCTAGTGGTACAATAATGACAGAGGTCATTTATCAGAAATCTCTATTTGTTTCAAATTGGTAACAGAATTTTTGATACATTTTCATATCCCATCGTGATGGTCTCCTAAAACCTTTCTTCCAATATCCCAATCTGCTCTGACTAATCCCTGATTTCATCTGCCTCTTCAGGAAATTTAGTCGTAGAAGTATCTCTATTTGTGTCAAATTGGCAACAGAATATTAGGCACATTTTGACATCCCACCCTGAGGATATTCTGCATTCGGTTTTTCCATATCATCATCTTCAACTTGAGCTTTTAATTAACTCATGCAGACTTAACTGTATGTTCTTATATCACTTCCGATAAATGCAATTCAATTTTACAAGAAGAATCTTAAAATGGAACTAGCGTTAAACAAGAAACAAGCTATGAAAATATGGCCCTTGTTCAGCTATTGGTCACTTTTTCCCTTGATGCAGATCCTCAGCCCCAGAAACAGAGAAGACAGATGGGGGTCTGCAACTCAGACTAACGAGATCATATATAATCACATTGTGACATCATTCTTTGAGTGAATGGAATGATTTCTTTGTCATCACTGCTAACCCCCAAAACATCTCCTGCAAAAGCCTAAGTTCAATAGGGCGATTCCATAAAATATGCACATCACCTTCAAGTAAATTGTGATGTCCGAAAACTCTCTCATAGCAACTTTCATTACAAGTGCTTACATATTTTTGAAATGATTAACAAATTTGAATTTTCATCAAAATTTGTTGACCTGAAATAAGTTTACTATCCACAACCCAGATACCTGAATTTATAGCTATCCTTTTTTTCTGATAACCATTTTATCTAAGTTTCACAGAATACATGTAGAGACTTCAGATGATTTCAACATTATCTTGACACTTGAACATCTCAACCCTTGGTTAAGTGTTTGATGTTTATAGATTTGAAAAAAATAAATTCCGTAGTAACCACAGGTTTGTTAGATGATACTCAAGTATTATAGCCCTTTACCTGAGCTCCCTTTAAGCCCGTCTCACACTGTGAGATCCAATTTTTCAAGAAATCGCATTTTGCATCAAATATGAAAGTTCCAAGAAGTAAAATTATCTTATTCAAAGTTTTGCATTATGTTAGAAATACTAAGATCATATTTTTACTTTGCGGCAAGCCCTGTGGTCCAAGTAAAGTAAAAATTGGCTTCACATAGCAGCCGATGATGACGTCATTACGATTTGGAAGTGAAAGAATTTTTATTCATTCAGGGAGGCTCGAACTGGACTGAATTTTGATTTTCAGTAGTCCTACCACTATTCTGAACTCTGATCCGTAAAATTCTATTAGTTGGAATGTCCATATCAAATTCTTCGAAATTCGAATCGCAATGAATCTCATAGTGTGAGCCGGGCTTTATGGGCTTTAAGTGCAGTTTTAAGGTCTACTGCACTCTTTGTACGTTACCCTCAGATTAAAATTGTACATTTCATATCAATGAAACTTACTTTTCCTTGATACCAGCAAACATGATAGAGTCGTCATATTCCCCGTCAAAGCTCACGGCATCGGAGTTCTCCAGAAAAGACTGCTTGCCTTCCGTCAAGAACCCCCCGTCGCTGCTCAGCTCCGTCTCCAACGTCCAGCCCTCCCTCATCGACGAACTCAGGTCCGATGCCACGCTGGAGTCCGTGGGAGACTGCGGCCTGCGATACGAGATGTGCCTCCGAATCTGACCTCCATCTTGGGCGGCCGCACCCACTGGACGAGGCAGACTCTCGTGGTCACTTTCGCCGGTCACAAGGGTCATCTCGGACTCGGACTGAGAAGGGTCGGAGGGTCGTTGCTCTAACCCCTGGGCGTCATGACCTGAAAGTTCTTTGACTTTTTGATTGAGATTGGTGATTAGGGTCTCACATTTCTGCTTGTCATCTGTTAAAGTCTCACAAGACTGGTTGAGTTCATCAATCTATGGATAAGATGTACAACATTTACAAATGTAGGAGACTGTTCTATTACAATAATTGAGCAGTCAATTTGAACCATTCATTTGGGTCCATAAAATGAAGCTAAGCAATCGATTGTACGCTTGATTTTCATGACAGATTGTACACTGTGGTCAATTCAATTAATTATAAGACTTTGTCCTCTGATTATTGCCAAGCTTTGGGTTATGGGCCCAGGTGGGGGGGTGTTTCACAAAGATTTAAGTATGACTTAGAGTCGCACTTAAATGCCTAGTTGCTTGCGTGATAAAAAGGCATGATTGCATTGGTCAGTTCATGCCAAGGGAACATGCACTACTGCGTATTAATCAATAAGATTGCGCGTTGCATATCATGTACGTGTCGGCATTTAAGTGCGACTTAAGTCATACTTAAATCTTTGTGAAACACCCCCCTGGTGTGTGGGAGCATTTCATGATACAAATAATGACTTTTCATTGACTATTTATTGTAAGCTACTGAAATCCTTGCATCTGATTGGCTCAGAGCATATTGGACAGTGGAAATCACTTGCGTCATGAAACACTCCCTAAATTAACAAATGATTGATTCAAGCTTCCACAAATTTTGAAGAAAAAAAAATTCTATTCTAAAACACTAAATTACAATGATAATATTTATATTTATAGTGTTTTATACTTTGGTTTCTCTGCCCTTTACATTGTAATTATCATTATCCCTCAAAATTAATGACTAAAATCTGCAAGGATCTCCTGAAAATATCTTCTAAATCTCAAACCCTGCTTAAAGGGAGACAAAGTCTGCTGTAATCTCCATTCTCCTTATACAATCTTCTAAATCCTATAACCCACCTCATTCTTAAGTCTCGAGACATTTTTGAGATCATTCTCCTTCTCAAAACTACTGAAAAAGTCCGCTAAGATCTCCTATTCCTTCTAATATCTTTTAGATCCCAGTAACTACTTCTCCTAAATCTCCTGAGTTTGTAGTCTCCAGACATGATGTTTGCGGAGATCATTTTCCTTCTCGATGCTACTGACAAAGTCAAATTTTATCCCCTAATATCCTTAAAAAAACATTTCAATTCCAAAACTTTATATCCTAAAACCCACCTCATTCTGCAGTCGTGAGACATGATGTTTAAGGAGATCATTCTCCTTCTCGAGGCTACTGACGAAGTCGGATTTTATCCCCTAATCTCCTTAAAAAACATTTCAATTCCAAAACTTGATATCCTAAAACCCACCTCATTCTGCAGTCTTGAGACATGATGTTTAAGGAGATCATTCTCCTTCTCGAGGCTACTGACGAAGTCGGATTTTATCCCCTAATCTCCTTAAAAAACATTTCAATTCCAAAACTTGATATCCTAAAACCCACCTCATTCTGCAGTCTTGAGACATGATGTTTAAGGAGATCATTCTCCTTCTCGAGGCTACTGACAAAGTCAGATTTTATCCCCTAATCTCCTTAAAAAACATTTCAATTCCAAAACTTGATATCCTAAAACCCACCTCATTCTGCAGTCTTGAGACATGATGTTTAAGGAGATCATTCTCCTTCTCGAGGCTACTGACGAAGTCGGATTTTATCCCCTAATCTCCTTAAAAAACATTTCAATTCCAAAACTTGATATCCTAAAACCCACCTCATTCTGCAGTCTTGAGACATGATGTTTAAGGAGATCATTCTCCTTCTCGAGGCTACTGACAAAGTCAGATTTTATCCCCTAATCTCCTTAAAAAACATTTCAATTCCAAAACTTGATATCCTAAAACCCACCTCATTCTGCAGTCTTGAGACATGATGTTTAAGGAGATCATTCTCCTTCTCGAGGCTACTGACAAAGTCAGATTTTATCCCCTAATCTCCTTAAAAAACATTTCAATTCCAAAACTTGATATCCTAAAACCCACCTCATTCTGTAGTCTTGAAACATGATGTTTGAGGAGATCATTCTCCTTCTCGAGGCTACTGACGAAGTCGGCAGTGATCTCCTGATGCTGACTACATCCGATCTCAGATACGATCTCCGCAGCCTGGTCGCTGATCTCCAGCGTGGCCGCCTCCAAGGTGGCCACTGCAGCCTTGCTATCAGACATCTGTTGACAGGTGAATATATCAAATATCATCATTATATTCACAATATCTGATCACTACTACTACTACTAATGAGAATATGATATATGTATATAGAGTAAAACAATGTTTCTAAGCACTAATACTAATAAAGGGACTTTAGCATAGCTACCCTGATAAAGCACTCAAGCATTCAACTAATTCCTTCCTACTGGGACATTTGGGTATCCATTTACTACACCTGGGGCCTCTTGCATAAAACTTTTGTCATAAAAAATGCTCTAGAAAATTAACCAAAACTCTGGCAAACAAAATATATACCATTGGCAACTTTTATGCAACTGGCCCCTGTTTGGACAGTGACAAATATTAGTTAACACTTTGCTTAAGGACGCGAGTACTGCGGTGGGATTTGAACCTTCTAGTTTGTGGTCCAGAGACTAACCCACTGAGCCACAACTTCTCTACAATAAAAAGATTCCAGATAAGTACAATATAATATATTTTTCTCAATGCTCACAACAATTTTGACACAAATTCACAAACATTACGTGCAAGAATCTTTAGGATTGAGGGAAGATTCCAGAAGAGGAGGATAAGAAATCAACAGTATGAAACCATGGGTTAAATAGTTTTATAAGACAAATGTTACCTTTTGCCCAGCAGTGATCATTTTATCAACAATCTCTTGTTTTTCTTTGAGCAGTTTAGACCTTCGCAGAGCTTCTTCCGTCGAAAACTTCCTCCCGGCATTGTGGATGTCCTCTAGCATTGCACTTGTGTTTGCCTATGAAACAAGATATTATTAAATGAATGATGAAATGAAAAGATTGTGAGAAACCGAGACTTGAACCTGGGTGGGTGTTCATAGAGCTGTTTGAAAGTTACGGATGACTTTGGGCACGACTGGTGACCATTTCTTGTGTTATCTGATATATTCTCATGTAGCTGACTTAGCACCTAAGAACATGTTCCAGTTGTGTATATAGTCGTGAGTAACCTTATAAACAGTTTTATGAAACACTCAGCAGGACCCTGGCTTGCATGACCAGGACCCCATCTTACAAAGAGATACAAATGATCCCATCAATCTCAACTGTATGGAAATCCATCCATACCATAATTTTTTCGACAGGAAATTTGCACAATCTCCTTAGTAAACAAAGAGAATCACACTAAACCTTCAAGAGAACAATAGCTAGAAAATATTTTGAAAAAAATGTATTTTAATGTGTTGATGTTGCTGGCCAAACATAGTTGTGATTGATCAGATCATTGCAACTCTTTGAAAGACGGGGCCCAGTGCTCTAACGATAGGGCTATCCATTTGGCAAGCTCCTGTCTAGACAACATACATGTACAATAATATTTCTCATTTGCTTAAAGGAGAATGAAACTCTTGGAGCAAGTTAGCTTTTGTGAAAGCAGAAAAATCAAAGAATAAGATCAACAAAAGTTTGAGTAAAATAGGACTAGAAATAGAAGAGTTATGAGCATTTGAATGTCGAGATCACTAATGCTATGGAGATCCTCCCATTGGCAATGCGACCAAGATCTATGATGTCACAGATGAACAACTCTCCCCTTTTGGACACTGAAAATATACCCCAAAACATCTCTTTTTGCTCATTCTAATCATATGACAAACGATTCATCAATGATATAATGTTGTGAAACCTCTGTACTTGTCTTCTCATAAAGAGAACACCTCACCTTGTGATAGACTCTATAAAAGTGAGAATATAAGTGAAATAAGTACTAAAGTAATGAGGGAGTTGTACGTGTGTGACATCACAGATCTTGGTCGCATTGCCAATGGGAGGATCTACATGGCATTAGTGATCTAAATATTCAAATGCTCATAACTTTATTATTCATTCAATATTCCTCAAACTTTCAACAATGTTTCTTTGATTTTTCTCTTTGATATGGATTCAGCTGGTTTCAAGGGTTTCATTCTCCTTTAATTCAATCATTATATTCAATCTTAACAATTTTGACAATACATGTAGTATTACTGAGTTATCTCTACTTTTCAAAGGGTTCTTGCTCAATTACCTCTAAAAGTTAGGTTGAATTTATCATAATATATATTAACTTTTATGCAACATGGCCCATGACGGTTAAAAGCTATGCATTCGTTTTTCCTCTACTTTTATTTTCCTCTACATATTTCTTGTTATCCCACCTTCTAAAAAAAGAGTGCATACACATACATGTACATGTAGTATAAGCACATTAGAAACCTTTTCAAGTGAAAAAGGAAAGCAAAAGAAATTTAGAACAATACTTGAAGTAAACATAATGGGGGCCATTTCATAAAGCTTTTCGTAAGTTAAGAACGACTGGTGATCCTTTCTTGTGCTAAATGATATTCACAATTAAATGTTCACTGGTGATTATTATGCCCGTCAGAAAGGTTCACCAGTCATTCTAAAAGTGGTTTATAACTTACAAACAGCTTTATGAAACACCTACAAAGATTGAGTCTTGGGTCAACTTTTCTACAGAGTGCAAAGTCTATTCTAAATTCATATTTTTTTAATATCAGAGCAAGGCAAGAATCATTTGGACCCTGACTCATGAGAATTCTTATTATAGTATCTTTGCTATCCAACGGTAGCTACCATGGTAACAATTCTCATCAGCCAATCAAAATCAAGGATTCCATGGAAGTAACCCCTGGATGGCAAAGTTACCATAAAAGTACTGTTTATGCAACAGGCCCCCTGAAGGTCTATGTATTGTATACCAACTACATGTATTTTGTCCTAGCTACAGTGCAATGCATAATGAAAACAAAGAATTCTTCATATATGCTAGTGCAACAGAATTTACATGCCGGTGAGTATAGTGAGTATGCATCATAAAAGGAATGTACATGTACTATTTGCATTTAGGAGTTGCGCAAATCATAAAAAGGCAATGTTACCTAATTTCAAAATCAAATACACTTTTCTCTACCTTTAAGGCACGAAGCCAACATAAAATAGTCATATAGAAAACTAGTTTTGAGAAAAAGTCTATAGAAATCAAGGTAAATTGTATGAGCAAAAAATCTGACACGATTTAATCATCCAAAAATTGTGAAGTCAACTGACTGAAGTTTCCTCAGTTTATCATAAAAAGAGAGTGTTTTCACGTGGATATCAAATAAACAAATAAATGAACAAATAAATGAATAAATAAATACATACATAAATAAATATAAGATTAGAATTATAATGGATAGATTTCTTTAATGAATAGACTTCTTTGTTTGCCCAATATACACATATGACTAGTATTTCATGCAGGGAGAAAATTAAACTGATGCATAAATACACCATTCAAATATTCAGGGGGTAAATACATGTAAAGGTAAATAGGATACTAAATATCGAGTGTATCTGATAATGGAGGTAAGTATGATCAAAGAATACTGTAATTGGTGTTTGGTAATGAATTACTGCATATTAAAGATATATTTGTGCTAGATAGTAATCATGTTAGATATATATTTGAGCAAGATATCTGTGTTAAATGTTTTTTTGTAAGATATACATGTAGTTGTGTTAAGATATTTGAGGAGGAGTGAGATTTGATTCTGAAAGCTGGAGAGCTTTTTACAAAGAGATTTGTCAGCCACTTTCACTAACAACTGTTATAAGCTATGGAAAATCCTTGCATTTGATTGGCTGAGAGCATTTTAGTTGGTGAAAATCAGAGACAAAACTCTTTGTGAAAGGCTTACCTGATGACATTAGTGTATTATTTAATTTGAACTTAATATGCATAGTTCAACAGAAAAGATATTGTATTTTCATTAATTAAGGATACAGAATATATACAGTGTGTCCCAGAAAAAACGAAACTGAGATTTAGCGATGATTTATCATAACTGAAACCCAGATACAGCCCACCAAATGACTTTTTGGTATCCCCTCTTCAAATTGTTTTTGCTCACTCATGCGTGAATGAGAAATAATCTAAGTAATTTCAGATGAAAGAGGAGATTCTAAGCTTTACAATGGTAGGTCATTTGTCTATTGTATTTGTGATTAAGTTATGATAAATCATCGATAAATCTCGGTTTCGTTTTTTGTGGGACGCACTGTACAGGTACATGCTTCATCTGAAGACAAAGTTGAGTGAGTGCCATCTGGTCACATGACTATCCCGTGTACATTTGAGAAGCCAGAGCATACAAGTAATGTTATTACAGGGTATACCTCACAAACCCATAACATAACGGAGAAAGACATGCATGTGATTTAATGGCATGCCCATGCGATCCATGCAGTGAATATGAACATGCCATTATACGATATGTGGGTTTCAAAAATTAATCAAATTTGGTTTGCTAGTGCCACATTGAGAAGTGAACATGCATTTTCCTCTATACTGCATGCGGCTCTAAGAAATTTTCACGAAACTTGAATCATTTTTCGAATGTTTCATGCAAAATAGAGTTAAAAACAAAGTACAAAGGAAACATGTCTGCACAATCCCTGTGGTTTTGAAACAATCTTTTAACACAGCACATTTATATAGATGTTAAAAAGAATCTAGATTTCTCAATGGTTAATTCTTATTTTCCCTTTCTACATCAATGTGCAGTGGACAACTGATTAGTCCTTTAAAGGTCAAGTCTATCCCAGAAAAAAGTTGATTTGAATAAATAGAGAAAAATCAAACAAGAATAATGCTGAAAACTTCATCAAAATCGGATGGAAAATAAAAAAGTTATGACATTTTAAAGTGCCGCTTATTTTTCAAATAACAGTTCTATGCTCAACTCAGTATATGCAAATAAGAGTCGATGATGTCTCTCACTCACTATATCTTTTGTTTTTTATTGTTTGACTTCTACAATATTTCATTTTTTACATATTTGACAATAAGGACCAACTTGATTGAACCATTTAGTATTTCCACATGTTCAGGGAGGAATTAATCGTTTCACTTGAGGAGAAAATTATAATATTTCATATTTCTCATAATTAAATACAAAATAAATAGTGAGTGGATGACATCATCAGTTTCCTAATCTGCATACCGACCAGGATGTGCATATAACTGTTTTGTGAAATTAAGCGAAACTTGAAAATGTCATAACTTTCTTATTTTACACCCGATTTTGATGAGATTTTCAGTGTTATACTCGTTAGATTTTTCTCTTTTTATTCAAATCATTTTTGTTGGGGTGGACTTGTCCTTTAATTAAACTGTTTGTATGTCTGTATGTCTAGTTTTCATACATCAAAATATAATAAAACAAAATAAATAAAATAAACACAAATTGTAAATCCCAAAACTCTTCTGCCGAACAGTCAACGATTATATTCCATTATAAAAATATAGAGGTATTAATTGGTCATTATCTGTTATCTAACAAATTTATTTTGAAAATTAAGCATAGGGAGCTGTTTGTTCATCATGCATTCATTGAAAATAACTTATTGTTGATTTAAAAAAACGTACAAGCCTGCCTGTTCTCCTAGATAATTTGTAATTCTCTTCAAAGTCTCTCAAGTTTGAGGGAAAAAAAATTTGCAAGAAAGGAAGTTTTGCTATCTATGTCAACTATTCAGTTTATAAGCTCAGCATTTGCAGGAAAAAATGGATTGGGAAATTTCTAAAAATGGATTGGAAAATTTCTAAAAATGGATTGGGAAATTTATAAAAAGGGGAACGTGTATACAGTTTTATAGAGACTGTTGGTAGTGACAAAAAGGGGGTATTGGGATGAAAATTGCTTCTACTACTACTACTCAGGGGAAAAGAACTACACTGGGGCTAGGGGCAACTTTGCCCCTGAAATGCTGACGAGATCCCTGGAAAATCCCCATTCATTGCAATCTTACAGCTTATCCAATGTTACAGACTTAGGCAGTTAAGTTGTGAATTGTGGCCTCCGAATATTTAAAAAAAAAAATCAATTTGTTGCCTGCTACTACTACACAACATTTTGGAATGGAGAGGGATGAAAATAACATTGTGTTATGCATGGCCCACTGGGAGAAGAGTACATAAGAGTAGTGGCTACATACATATATCCTGGGTTAATAAGACAATATTATTACTATTATTATTATTATTATTATTATAAGCACTTTACAATTAATTGTACATAGAGATTGTGGGATTTTTTCCCCCAACAATCCTTAAATTTATTAATAAGCTTTCAATAAAGAAGGATAGCTTAGCAGAGCAGCCCTTATTACACAAATTTCACTATTTGATAATCCTCTTGAAATTTTTACATGGGAGGTAAATATAAAGAAACAAATACTATAAATATAATAAAACAAATAAAGCATTAAACTGCGGAGAGAGATAGAGAGGGAGAGGGTCAAGCAAAAAAGGATTTATCATTTTCAGAATCTACTTTCACGACCTATTAGCTTAATCCGCAACATTTAATGAGCTTTAAATTGCAGCGAATAGGGGATTTTCAAGGGCTCTTTTATATCCAGGGCTCTTTTGAGCATCTCGAAGGAGATATCGCCCCGTGCCCCCACGTTATTTGTTTCCCTGGAGAAAGCAGGCAAGCTTGTAACTCTGTTAGTAGTTGAGAGGGATAAGGAGGTTAGGGGATTATACGTGAAATGGTGATATGTACATGAGAGGCATTCAGTTCCGTGAGCAGTCTTTGTTTAGTGGCAAAAAGCTCTTCTCTGACCTGTTCATGCGACCCAAGAAGCACCTCCAGTTCCGTCTCCTGTCCTGTAATTTGGGAGGAAAAGAAAAGCACCGGTTTTACTGTCAGGCAATT
The DNA here is from genome assembly GCF_037042905.1 of Lytechinus pictus. Classification (NCBI taxonomy): domain Eukaryota; kingdom Metazoa; phylum Echinodermata; class Echinoidea; order Temnopleuroida; family Toxopneustidae; genus Lytechinus; species Lytechinus pictus. The sequence continues at coordinate 12,092,001 of NC_087263.1, read as the reverse complement.
TGTGACCTGCCACCCACCAAAACCAACAATGAGTCGCCTGGGAAGGTTCTCCATAAATCGTAATCTGGTCTAAGAAAACCCCCAAACATTAAAACATCAACTTATCTGAAAGAGTAATACTTCTTCCTCAGACTGTCAGAATTTGAAGTTGTAAACTTGCATATTAAAGAGACGAGATACATGTACAAGAATTTCTTTGACACATTAATTTTGTTTTGCTTTGGTAACTGTTGGAATCTTTGTCAGACATGTCCTTTCATGAAACACTCTGCAGGTGCCATGAAGTTGGACATGGACCCCACAGCGCGAGGTCTCACTCATTTCGCTTACTACACTGTTAGATAGTGGTGCAGCATAGATTCCTGATAACAAAGGTCACACTTCAAAAAAAAAAAATAATCCAGAACCCCTGCCCTGGAAAAATAATACACTCATACTTTACATATAAATATATTTAGACAGTAAGGTTAGACGCCAAGAGATAAACAGTTGTGCTTAAACGTTAGTGAACCCCACCACAAAAGGCACTCCTTTATGCTGAGTGTTGAATGTAGACAACAACATCACAACATTCTGCGAGCCCAAAGAAACAAACTTTATTGAATGTCATATTTCATCACCTGACTTCACAATTAAATATCTAAAAAAAGGCAGAACTTGAGCACTTTATTATGTTCGTTCTCTGGTGGGGTTCACTAACTTTTGAGCACCACTGTAAATGTAAAGTACATGTTCAGACAAAAAAAATCATTTCAGTTTGCTGTCAGTTACTCACTGTTTACAACTTTCATAAGATGCTCCACTTCGTGTTTCAGCTCATCATTTTCCTTCCTCAAATTGGCAACTTCACCGTCAGCGGTGGGTGACCCCGAGTGCCCTTTGACCTCCTTCTCCAGCTTTGACCGGTCCTTCTCGAGAATGTCGACCTTGCGTTTGAGCGTCTGGACGAGTCTCGTGTTGTCCCGGTCCGATTCGGTCAACCGAGCGTTCTCTTTCTCGAGCTGGTAGTTGGATTCTTCGAGCTGTCCGACCTGTTGCCGAGTCTCATGGAGAATCTGGCAACGACAAATATGGACTCATAAATAAATGGTGAAATTGATTCTCATCAAATGATTGGCTAAAATCTGTCACATGACCAGTCATTTACTTTAGATAACAGAAAAACTTGCTAATGACTGATACTAATGTCTAGTTCTATTGACTGGTCATGGTTTTGAGTTGAGGATGGTTGATCAAATAATAATAATAATAGGCATTTATAGAGCGCTATCTATCTAGAAATAATCTATTCTGAGGCGCATTGTTATTATTATTACCCCTGCATTAGCTCGAGCTGCCTTTCAGCGCTCTGTGCATTCAAGGAATTAATCCTGCCGGGTACCCATTCACCTCACCTGGCTTGAGTGCAGCACAATGTGGGTAAATTTCTTGCTGAAGGAAAATACGCCATGACTGGGATTCGAACCCACGTCCCTCTGATTGAAAGACGAGAGTCGTAACCACTAGACCACTGCGCCCCCACTTATCAAATAATAATGATCCACACCTCTAAAGTATCTCAAAAAACATGTAACATATCATTTTGCTTAGGCATTAGAGTCATTATACACACTCATTACCTTTGAAACAGTTTTGAAAACAGTTTTAGTAATTCTTACTAATACCCTCGATAATGTGTATTATTAGTATAATAATGATGATGATGACAGTATAATAATAATACCCTGCTCATATACCTCAGGCTATCTGCAAAAAAAGGGCATCCATTTCCTTACCCCTTCAAGTTCCAGAACTCTCTTTTGTAGATCATTGCCATCGTCCAGACCACTATCAGAAGTTCTCTGCCCATAGCCAATCATCTTCTCCAGGCTCTCGATCTTTCTCTCGTAATCTTCGACGTCAGTATTGTGTTTATTGGCCAGTGTCTTCAGCTTGTGAGAGTGCGAGTCTTGGAGGGCCGATAGCTCGTGCTGAGACTCGTCTTCCCGTCGGCGTAGCTTCTCTTCCAAGCTCTGGATAGAATGAAAATAATTATACACTCACTGGTGTGTTGGCTCAGTTGGTAGAGCGTCCGTCTCACAACCGGGAGGTCGGGAGTTCAAAACCAAGCCGCGTCAGACCAAAAGACGTTAAAAGATTGGAGTTGCTGCTAACCTGTTTGGCGTTCAATGATTAAAGGGATAGAGCTTCGTCGATCTGGTGCTGCATAGCGGCTGCCAGGCCCATGACCAATTGGTTTTTTATTTCATGTCCATTTTGAACAATACAATATGGATTTTCATATTTTCATTTTCATACATATCATGCGCTTAATGGTGAAATTCACCCTGATGATAAATGTTGTTTAATAAAAGCAGAAAAATTCTAAAATACTGGTTAAGAGTTTGAACAAAATCACTTAAAGAATGAGTTTATGAAAACAATTTATGGACAAAAATTTAGGGGGGAAGGTGGAACAGTAGCCAAAAACTGCATGTTGCTCATCTTCCTCTTGACCTTGTACATACGAATGTACATGTATTTCATCCCAAATACTGGACCATTGGACCTGAAGAGGACCGACTGAATTGAAAAATTTCAGGTTATCAAGCAATTTAAACATACCTTTATCTTGGATTTCAATTCTCCTGTTTCCCCTTGTAATGATGAGTCGTCACCAATCTGGAATACAGGCTGAAATGAAGACACAATAATTTTTTAAAAGTGTAAATTATCCATTGATGTTCATGTAAACAACCAAACAATATAAATAAACAAACATATACAAACCATGCAAAAATTTCTGAATGCATACATGTATGAGGAATATGTCCATAACTCTAGAATTTAAACAAGTGGAATGCCTCTGGCCGTCTCACCTGCATCACGCGATTCAATATAGCAGCAGTGCTGATTTTGAAAACTACTATAACTCGCACAAGATGTTCAGTGATACTTGGTTACTCTTATTTCCACGTTTTATGAACTAGACCAATACACTTATAGAGATATGATGGCAATTCAACAAATACCCCCAACGTGGCCAAAGTTCTTTGACCTTACATGACCTTTGACCTTGATCATGTGACCTGAAACTCGCACAGGATGTTCAGTGATACTTGATTACTATTATGTCCAAGTTTAATGAACTAGACCAACACACTTTCAAATTTATGGCTGTAATTCAACAAATACCCCAATTTGGCCAAAGTTCATTGACCCTAAATGACCTTTGACCTTGATCATGTGACCTGAAACTTGCACAGGATGTTCAGTAATACTTGATTACTATTATGTCCAAGTTTCATGAATCAGATCCATAAACTTTCAAAGTTATGATGGTAATTCAACAGATACCCCCAATTCGGCCAAAGTTCATTGACCCTAAATGACCTTTGACCTTGGTCATGTGACGTGAAACTCATGCAGGATGTTCAGTGATACTTGATTAACCTTATGTATAAGTTTCATGAACTAGGTCCATATATTTTCTAAGTTATGATGACATTTCAAAAACTTAACCTTACATGTAGGTTAAGATTTTGATGTTGATTCCCCCAACATGGTCTAAGTTCATTGACCCTAAATGACCTTTGACCTTGGTCATGTGACATGAAACTCAGGCAGGATGTTCATTAATACTTGATTAACCTTATGGCCAAGTTTCATGAACTAGGTCCATATACTTTCTAAGTTATGCTGTCATTTCAAAAACTTAACCTCAGGTTAAGATTTGGTGTTGACGCCGCCGCCGCCGTCGCCATCGGAAAAGCGGCGCCTATAGTCTCACTCTGCTATGCAGGTGAGACAAAAAAAATGGAAAAAAAAGACAATGGGAATTTTTCACAAAATTGTCACAAAGTACAAATAAGCATATATACAGAAACCTACCTTTCACGGAACAAATCCTGAATAAAACACTTTTTTTAAACAGTTACTTTCAAATTTTTTTTTAATCATCTTGCACTTTAAAAAGCTACTTTCATCCTAAGGATCTGGTAGATTCCTGGCATTCAAACATTGCAACACTGAATTAGTTTTTGATACAGTTGCCACTTCTATTATAATGATACTTAATAGAAAAATTTAGACCCTCTTGGAAACTAGCATTATTTTTGGAAATCTAGGAAAATGGTGAAAAATCTAGGTATGCACTTAAACCATATAAAGCATATCTGAAGAGTGCTTCATCAGCATTTCTGTCCGACAAGTTGTCAGACTTGACAACTTTCCTTGAATTTGATGGGGCGAGAAGTACTGTTACTATGGTAAACTGCGGGATAAAACAGGACTTGTCGGATAAAACGTCTGACAAGTACTTTAATGGAAAACTCAACAGAACTTTAAACAGAGAATCTGATGACCAAAAAATAGCAAGGACTTTTTTTCTTTGTGCTTGTCAGAGAATTTTGTGGGGTTAAATATACCTGACAGAACCGCTAACCTAACCCTTGAAGAAAAGAACAATAGATTTTGCCAGTATATGTTTTCCTTATTCTTCCTTTATTTGTTTCATGTGATGCTTTAACATATAAAATACTGGTCAAAACTTTAGTTAAAAAACTTGATATCAAGAGCACACATTACTTAGCTAACCCCCTGGTGTAAATCAAATTTTAGATGTGGCAACACTAGCAGGCCTACCAACCTGTAAACATATAAAATAGGAGTGATTCATTAAAAAAAATAGGAGTCACAGCATAATTTCCATAGATGAATGTACATAATATCAGTTTTCTTTCCCTATATGATATAATGTATATTGAAAATTTCCCCCAAAAGGAGTAACTCCTTTTAAACAAGTGGAATGCCTCTAACCGTCTCACCTGCATCACGCGATTCAATATAGCAGCAGTGCTGATTTTGAAAACTACTATAACTCGCACAAGATGTTCAGTGATACTTGGTTACTCTTATTTCCACGTTTTATGAACTAGACCAATACACTTATAGAGATATGATGGCAATTCAACAAAGACCCCCAACGTGGCCAAAGTTCTTTGACCTTACATGACCTTTGACCTTGATCATGTGACCTGAAACTCGCACAGGATGTTCAGTGATACTTGATTACTATTATGTCCAAGTTTTATGAACTAGACCAACACACTTTCAAATTTATGGCTGTAATTCAACAAATACCCCAATTTGGCCAAAGTTCATTGACCCTAAATGACCTTTGACCTTGATCATGTGACCTGAAACTTGCACAGGATATTCAGTAATACTTGATTACTATTATGTCCAAGTTTCATGAATCAGATCCATAAACTTTCAAAGTTATGATGGTAATTCAACAGATACCCCCAATTCGGCCAAAGTTCATTGACCCTAAATGACCTTTGACCTTGGTCATGTGATGTGAAACTCATGCAGGATGTTCAGTGATACTTGATTAAGCTAATGTATAAGTTTCATGAACTAGGTCCATATATTTTCTAAGTTATGATGACATTTCAAAAACTTAACCTTAGGTTAAGATTTTGATGTTGATTCCCCCAACATGGTCTAAGTTCATTGACCCTAAATGACCTTTGACCTTGGTCATGTGACATGAAACTCAGGCAGGATGTTCAGTAATACTTGATTAACCTTATAGCCAAGTTTCATGAACTAGGTCCATATACTTTCTAAGTTATGCTGTCATTTCAAAAACTTAACCTCAGGTTAAGATTTGGTGTTGACGCCGCCGCCGCCGTCGCCGTCGCCGCCGCCGTCACCGTCGGAAAAGCGGCGCCTATAGTCTCACTCTGCTATGCAGGTGAGACAAAAAGAGTAATTGGCAGGCATGCACTGGGGCCTGTAACGTAAATCATAGTGATTAATCGTGGGAATCCATTTTATGATTAATCATACACACTAATCAATGCAATTAATTGTGGAAACCAGCCTGCGATCCATTGGCAGGCTTTGTGATAAAGGGCTCTGGGGTCCGTTTCAATAAACTTGTTTCAATAACAGTTATAAGCTACTGAAATCCTTCAACCCGATTGGCTGATAATTAATTTGTTATAGAAATCTTGCATTTGTTGTTATAACAAGTCTTTATGAAACAGGACCCTGGTGATGCAATGAACTGACCTTTGCACCATCCTGTCTGCCGGCAGCCATCTCTTTCCAATGCGTGCACTCCGCCCTCAACCTCCCCACTTCATGGGATAGACGGTTGATCTCCTGCTGCGAGGAGATGACATCGTCAAAGTCGTGACTGTCCATCATGATAGCTGACCCCGACAGGGACGAGGTGGACGTGGCGGCGGTCAACCCTCCGTCCCCGGTCGAGAGCATGTTCTGATGAAAACTCTGCATATCATTCTGTTTCTGAATCAGGGAATTCAGCTGGTCCTGTTAACAAGAAAGAAAGTTTTTCAAAGTTGATTGGATCAGAAGCCTCTCATTACTAAAAAAGGGGGCCTGAAAACCACTACGAATAAGCTAACATGGCGATTTTTTTTTTCAACAATTTTGTCTCCACACATGGGCAAGAGAGCCCTCGTCAGTCAAATAAGACTACTAGTATATTTTGCTTGAGGTGTCAAGATAATAATACAAACACAGTCATAAAACACATAAAAATGTTGTATAAAAATATCAGAGCATTAAACAAAAAATTAAAGAGAAAAGACAAAAAACATTAATATTTACAGCATTAAAACAAAACATTAGAACAAGAAAAACAATGAAATAGTACATAGACACACTGGTCCAGTACTACATGTACATAATGAAATACATGTGCATCATATTGAAAATGCACCAAGTTGACATTTCAAAGTTTGCTTATAATTTCACAATTCTGGTAAAAAAAGATGAAGGATTAATGATGAGGCAGACCCAATCGAAAAGAGAAAAAAAATACACAAACAAGACAAACAGATAGACTTGTCAACACATCCCCCCAACATATGATCAATCTAAGGCCATTGGAGGCCAAGGCCGAGGAGGGTCTTATGATCGATCTCAAAGTCCCTCGCATTGGTCTTGTATTAGAAATATTGAAATTCAAGGCTTGACTAGTGCAACAGTCACTTTGGTGACCGTGAAACCGCTCCCAGACTGACTAAAGCTTTAAAGTAATTTCCAATGGCATAGCCTACCATCGGTCAGTTTGCATTGGTTTGGCTGATGCAACTACAGCATAAAGCCAAGATAAGAAGATCTATCATATATCATTACACAAGATTATACATCCTGGGATCTGTTGCAGAAAGAGTTGCGTTTAAACGCAAGTCAAAATATCGCGAATACGGGTGCTTCATTGGCTGAAAATCAAGTTGCGCAAGATTTTGATCGCAACTCTTTCTGCAACGGGCCCCTGATGACATTCTTCCTCACCTCTTTTTCAACCAGGAGAGAGCGATACTGCGATGAGATGCTGTTGATCTGAAGTTCCGATGCCTCGGCCTTCTCAGCCAGCTCTCCATTGATAGTCCCAAGCCTTTCATTCTGTGTCGGTAAGATAGTACAGAGTTCACGTTCAAATTCAGGGGTCGGTTTCATAATAATAATAATAATAATATTTAAATTTATAGAGTGCAATAACTATTCCATTAAGTATATATTCTACTGCGCTATTTAGGACTCCTAAAAAGCTTGTTATTGATTAAATAGATGTGTTTTGAGCTTTGATTTAAAGTTGTTTACCGATGGTGCTTCCCTAACTTCCAGGGGTGAGCTATTCCAGAGCTTTAATAGGGGCTGCACAAGCAAATGCTCGATCACCTAGCGTTGCTTTTGTTTTGAAGGATGGGATCTGTTACAGCAGAGGATCCGTTGAACTGCGTAAATTGCGACCATGATTACTAGTCTATACCTCAGTAATTCTGTAATGTAGCCAGGAGCTTGACCAAGAAGTGCTTTGTGTACAATAAGTAAGATTTTGAATGCTATTCTCTGCCGTATTGGCAACCAATGTAGGTTTCTTAGTATTGGTGTGATCACTGTGATGCGTGTATATTTCGTAAATGCAACTACGGTGAAAACAGGTTCAGCAGCCAATCACAATCAAGGTTTCCATGGAAGTTACCATAATGGAAAATTTACAATAGTTGTACAGAAAGTTTGAATGAAATGGGTCACAGGTTTATTTCCAATATAAATATACATGTAAGATACACTAGACAATTTTTTTGTTTCCCTTTTTCTGATACAAGTCTTTCAATCTATGTTGGCAAATAGTACAAAGGTCAAGTTCAAATTGAGGTTACACAATAATTTAATAACCTTTCCCCCTACTTTTACCAAAACAGTGTAATATAACAAGGACCTTCTCTTTTTATAAATCATCAAAAGAAGGACATAACTGCTTGATACAATACATAGATATGATGAGCTCACTTGCAAAAGGGGTTAGGTCCATTTTTCATCTAATTTAATTTTCATGTCTCAATGTATAGATTTTTAGAAGCTCTATAAGATGATACCAAAGAAAAGTTTAAATTCCTATTAAAGAGTGAACTAAAATGGCAAAGAAAAACCACTTTTTTTCAAAAGGGGTTAGGTCCATTTCAATTTAGTTGCAAAAGGGGTTAGGTCCACACATAATTTTTTTGGAAAAGAATATCATAAAAAATATGAAGATAAATAGATTTCTTGTATACCCAATTTCATGTTCTCATGGAAGGGGAACCTTGAAAATTCAGTTTCGCATAAGAATATTGCAATATGGGAGAATAAAAAAAAAAAGATTTTTTTGGAGTGGACCTAACCCCTTTTGCAACAAAACTCTTCTGAAGAACTCATTTGTCGAAAGGGGTTAGGTCTATTTTTTATAAATTTTATTGTTTTCTGTCTCTAAACCTCTAAATTTTTATTCACTCTGATGATACGAAAGAAAATATGAAATTCAAATGAAAACGTGAATGAAAGTGGCATAGAAAAATCACTTTTTTAACCAGCAAAAATTGGATTCATTTCAGTTTACTTGCAAAAGGGGTTAGGTCCACAATGATAATTTTTTTTTTAATATATATAGAAAAAATTGAAGACAGGTAGATTTCTTTTATACCCAATTTTATGTTCACATGATAAGGCAGTACATCATGACAATTTAGTTTCTCATAAGAATATTGCAATAAGTGAGAATAAAAAACATGTTTTTCTCGGAATGGTCCAAAGTGGACCTAACCCCTTTTGCAACTAAACTCTTCATGAAGAGTTTAGTTGCAAAAGTATATGTTCCTAGTTCATGAAACTTAGACATAAGGGTAATGATGTACATCATATGAATATGACTCTTTATATTTACCTCAGCTCTCAGTGCCACAATAGCCGTTTCAAGATGTCTTACTTTGCCCTCGGAAATCTGAAGTTCTGTGCTGTGATCTGAAAAGTAATACCATTACATTACAGAAAATGCAAACAATTTTGGTCTGATCTGCACAAATAATTTTCACTACAGGCACTCGCCTGTATTCTGAAGTCGGATTTAATTCAAACACTGACAGTCCAAAGTCGCGGTTTAACTATGGAAAGCCAATCATGACAAATCTTTAACAATAGAGGTTCAATTCATCAGCTCCTCTGATGCCCAAATCAAGGTGTCTGGGAAAGATAGAAGACAGTTGTCTTTACAATTAAAGAATATGGAAAGACCACAGTAAACATTAGAAACATACAATGTAAAACAAACTTTTGACATAGATCTTTGGCTTTCCATAATTTTAGCTCAGAGTTTAACACAGGAAAATTAGAGTGGACTTCAGAATATGTGTCAGTCTAGGTCTATTTCAAAATGACTAAGCCTGAGTCATATCGATTATTTTGAAGACCGGTTTTCGACAGCTTTAATTCGATCGAACATCGATGCATCGAATTTTGAAGGCGGGAAAAATTGAGTCATTTTTTTTTGCTCCGGCAAAAAATATCAAATGCCATTTTCTCTGTTTTGTCATGTAAAATGTTATTATATGGTGATATTACGAATTTACGATCTTGAAAAGAGTTTCTGCATGTTGACAATGTTCGAGAATCAATCCTGACGTGATAATTATTTTTTTTAGACAAGTGCAGTGCACTCAAGTCGATCGTCATGTGATGTCCGTCATTTAAAATTGAAACTGTAGGAAAATGGACTATTTTGTTGCTCTTTGAATTGTTTGTACCTGTATTTGCTAAGTGCGCATGTTTTTTACTAAATGAGCATGCTAATTATCGCCTTTGACATTTTGGGTTACCGCACATGCAAATTAGTTAGTCTGAAAGAGATTTTGGTTTGTACGCATGCAAATTAAGTTGTGTATGTAAATTAAGATACTGCCCTTGTGGAATGCGTGTGATGTGCTGTGGCCTGTGGCATTGGGCGTAGACACAGACACACGAGTTCGAGCCAAGGTCGTTAACAGACGTAGCACGGTGCAATGTCCAAGATTGCGACTCGCTTGCGAAGTTTGAGTGTCTTAATTCAAAGCAGTATTAGTGAGACAGTGACTCTGCTCTGCAGTGAGATTGGTACCTCTTAGACGGTTGCTCAGTGGGTGTGTTGTCTTCGAGCCCTTGGGTTTTTTTTGTATTGTCACTTTGTATATACTACGAGCTACGTACAACTACAGCCGAGACTAACGGCAATGAAATAAATAACAGAACTTCACTCATCACGTATTTCTGGTCTTCATTGTTGTACTCTGGCCCTGTACTGCGACAAAACAAAGTACAAACGTTTCACATCAAGCTCTAAATTCATATCAATGATTATCATATTTATGCAAATTATTGTTAAATATTAAGATTGAATAATGTTCTATGGTCATGGTATTAATATTGTTCATAAAAGCAAGATTTAATTTAATGTTGATCGCGTCAATTTCTGGCCATTTTCTGGTTTGATGAAAGCACAGTACTGCGCATGCACGATCGATGGCTATGACTTCCATTCATGAATTCATCGTGCATAAATTATCTTAGCAAGAGCAGACGAGGAAGTCTCGAACTATGATCGAAATAAACTTCAAATTAATGGTGAATAGGCATCATAATTACACAATCGGTTTCATTTTGGGGGCAATACAAATCAAGTAAGTAGTAGTGAAGTTGGAAATTACTAATATTTTTATGATTGATTGTGTGAACCAAACGAATCGGCCGGCCGACGTATTTTTTTTTTTTTTTCGATGCACCGATTTTGCAAAATCTGCACCGGCGTTCGATGACATCGATCGAACACCGATTTTAAAATCGATTCGACTCAGGCTTAAAAATGACATAAACTTACTTATCACACCAGCAGTGCAATTATATGAGAAAATTGAAACCATGAATTCAATGATGATGTTTTGAATTGTCTCGCATATCACGCAACAACTGTCCCACGCCCATCACCAGGGCAGAGTGAGCTGTAATTTGTTTTGAATTACAAAAGTATCATAAACATCAGCAAATTTTTCCCCGCTGTCACTGAAAAATTTGAACGAAAGCAGATACATCTTACTTAAGTCAAATGTTAGCCGGGATTGTGGAGAGTAAAAATCATTCAACAATGCACTCATTCAATGAACAAGGTTTCTCTCCTGTGCCTGGCACTGTGCATCAAATACATCTAGATCTAGACCAAAAGCTTCGGTCTCTGTTGTTGGTTGTTCCGCTGAACTCCGTTGGCTCCACTCACCAAATGCAGAGACCGAAGTTCTAGCTCGATCTGTACAGGGATTCGATGGCCATATGTTTATGTATTAAGTTCGGATAAAACAGGGAAGTGAAGTTGCGCGACAGCCTAAGTTACCGTAAGTCACTGTTTTTTCCCTTTTAAGTTTAAGTTTATTTTCCCCCTTTTTGGTGCATTTCAGGCCAAAACAGAATAATCTTTATTTTGGTACAGTTCTTCTTGTATATTTTAATGAAATAAAGATTAAAGACATAAATCGATGAGCCCCGTCGGGGGGATTTTGCATTGTAAACCCCCTAATGGTGGCTGCACGATAGCGAGCCGTCTATGACAAGTCTATGTATGAGGAGAAATAAAAAAAACTTTTAAATGTTAAAAACTCCTTGAAACAGACGGCTGCCAGCTGTCTAACTGTTAGATTAGATCTAACGTTAGTTTAACCCAGAGAGCTCCAGCCCGCGTAGCGGGCTGGAGCCCAGACGCGCAGTGTACAAACGGGCATTCAGGTGAGAGTACCGTGAAGTTTGGTCAATATCATTTACATAATACATAATTTAAACAGAAATTAAGCACTTACCACGATTGTATGGATGATAGTCTAACGAGTGGCAGTTTCCTGACATCGAGGCACAGACTGGAACCTCAAAAAACGATCAGTTCTGTCGCGGTGTCTCTCCCTCTTTCAAAATTCAAAACAAAATGGCCGATCGAGACCGAGGCTAGTATAGCACTAGCGCATATAGACTTTGTCAAATTCGCGCATGCGCCCTACACCCTCTCGAACGGCCATTTTGCTATGAATTTTGAAAGAAGGAGAGCCACCGCGACAGAACTGATCGTTTTTTGAGGTTCCAGTCTGTGCCTCGATGTCAGGAAACTGCCACTCGTTAGACTATCATCCATACAATCGTGGTAAGTGCTTAATTTCTGTTTAAATTATGTATTATGTAAATGATATTGACCAAACTTCACGGTACTCTCACCTGAATGCCCGTTTGTACACTGCGCGTCTGGGCTCCAGCCCGCTACGCGGGCTGGAGCTCTCTGGGTTAACGTTAGTTATGACATGTGACATGTCTTTTTTTTTTGGATTTCGGGAATCATGGGAATTGAATTGGGATTCACTTTCGGGAAATTTGTTTGGATCTGTGGAAACACAGACTGAGTGAGGTGATCATGGTGATAGTGAAGCACATGAACAAGTGAGAGATGCTTTTTGTTTTTGGCGAGTCTCCAGACGAACCTCCCCCCTCTCTCCTTCTTCCCTGCATGACCGAGACGAGAGGCGCGGCGGGAGAGCAGCTGGGTTACTCACCGGCGACTTCTTCGGTGCCTTCTGCGATGACATCCCGTGTGAATGACGCTGCTGATGTGGCTACATTCGATAATTGACCGGTCAAATTTTCGGTCAAATTCTTCAGATTACCACCAAACCAAGCCATAATTAGAACATTAATACTTAATCGAACATAAAATAATTTGATACCGTCACATAACTGCTGCCAGAGTAAGCATTTACTTCAGTAAACGTGAGAAATCCACATTTTACATCGATTTTTTCTATCACCCCGTCCTACTCATCGATGTTACGTGAAGCTAGCTGAATAAAATCACAAACACTGTTACCGATTTAGTCACAAAATAAAAACCATAGAGGTTTTAAAAATAGACATTTGACTTTGTATGTGTAATATATTTTTTAAATGTTATTTATATTTTAAATTAATTTTGAATATTTTTTTAGAAAATAAATATTATCGAATATGAAATATTTTTTTTAGATTAACTATAATAGAATAATTGATGAGTTTGAAGTTGTAAGTTACCGGAATTATTTGGTGGCTACTTTCAACCAATTTAGCATTCGGCTGCCAACGCGTCAAATATGACTAGTCAAAGTGCGTAGGTAGAAATGCATACGGAAGTCATTCTACAACAACAACATAACCTCACTGAAAGTCCATTCCTTCCGATCGTAGACGGGAAGCATATTATAATTATCAATACCAATTCATAGGCCATGGAGATATCTAATGGGGCGTCTGGGCCCCGGGTCTGCTGAGCCCACTGCCCGCGCCCCCGCTCTCATGCCCCCCCCCCTCACAAGGCCAGGAAAGGAAAAGAAGGACAGAAAAAAAGACAGACAAGTTTGAGTAGTATAATGGGGTATTAAATTATGTCAAAATTTATGATCACAAAACTGTAACTTTATTCCAAAAGGTGGATAGCCATAAACAAACCTTGAATGTCCCCTTTTCAGATAAGAATGAAGGGCCTATAATAGATATTTCCATATACTGAAGTGTTTAAAGTTATTTCAACTTTGTTTTGATTTTGATTTTATTTCCACAAAGCATTCGAATACGGGTATAGTCATTTTTCAACACTATACATACAAAAAAGCATATTAATTGACATAAATGAAATAAATATCAACATAATATTTTTGTAAGGGAAATAACATACAATAAAAATAAGTCCAGGTTACTTGTTTTAAGAACGAAGTACAGGACTAATGATAAAAAAGAATTATAGTTACACAATCTAATGATAAAATTTACATAAAACGATTATACATTGGTGATTGCAGAAAAGTAGATTGTATTGTATTGTATTGTATTGTATTTATTCTCCATTCATAAAAACATGCAAAAAACAACAAAATACATCAGATATCATTACAAAATAAAATATAAAATGAATGCATATGAAATGAATACATATAAATAGCTGGATTGCCCACTCGAGTCAGAGTGGTAATCATTACCGCTGTGTTCTGCCTAGGGGTCAAGCCTGACGTAATAAAACAGATCAAGCTGTATCATAAACATGCATTAACAAGCAGAAAAGAACGACATTAAACAAAATATGAAGTAATGAAAACTAGACAATAGACATAAAACAAAATTTAAAGTTATGACAGATCCCTATACAACTGAAATGGAAAGAGAAAAAGATGGTATAGAAAGACTGAATGAACTTGAAGAAGAGATACAGGAATAAGAAAGATCTCGAGTGTGGCGAGCGAGACAATGAAACCCAGCAGTACAGGGGCTGCGGGGGCTTCAGCCCGGCCCCGCACTTTTTTCAAAAACCGTATACAAAAAAGTTTAAAAGATTTTTGCATGTTCAGCCCCCCCACTTTCAAAACTGTTCCGCGGCCCACTAGAGAAAGGAGGAGGAGAAAGAGGTACGAGGATGAGGAGGAGGAAGAAGAAGAAGAACTGAAGAAGAAGAAGAAGAAGAGGAAGAGGGCCGAGAAGAGCAAGAAAGGGAAGACTTCTGAAGTAAGAGAGTGAAATACAACGCTCGTGAATAAGATAGTATTGCATTTTTAATTTCTTTGCAATAATCATTAACCTACCGTCTTTCACAAAAAAAGTGATCGATGATTAAGTTAATTAATATAGGCTATTATACACATGAACATTTTCTCCAGCTTGGAGCTTGAAATTGACGGCGGCCTCGAAGAAAACCCAGGCTATACAGTGGAAAACAGACTTAGGCCTATCCTTTATTGCATAAAATAACAGGAATATAAGAGAAAAGTGTATAGGGAAAGAAAATTCAAAATATTTGCCAGGCTACCTTGCACTAAACTTTCTTGTCACCTGTTTTGCTGAACTCCACTTACTGTTTTGTGTGTGCTTGCATGCTTGCTCAAACACAATATATTACATTATGAGATCATTATCATACATACTACACCAAATTATATTATACAGGGACCATTTTCATAATTCAGTTATATGGATCCATGCCATTTGTTGTAGGCCAAATACTGATTACTCATTAAGGAAGGTTTAAAGCAAGCAAAGTCAAGGATCCTATTTTTAAAGTTGCAGATATAGATAAAATATTTAAGCGATATAGGAAAATGTATACGATAAGAAAGTCTCCTTTCAAAATCCAAAAAGAAAATATCTTTCTTTTCCGTCAAATCGATTAAATCAACCTTTCTTGCCATAAAGCTTGTATTGTCATGCTGTATTATAGCAATTCACCGTATCTTCATTTTCGTACTAGTAAATGGATGTTCGATTTTTAAACATTCTATATCTATACCCTTTATGCACTGTAGATTATTATGTTGTTCAATGCTGGTATGGTCGTAATTCTTTTGATTTCTTTGTAATTTTGTGTTGAATAATTTTGTCATATTCTAGATGAATACTTTATTTAGAAATGTATAATTCACATCAAAAATCTATAAAAAAAAAAAATCAATACAGCATTAGAATAATTTTCGATTCTTCAGTATTTAAACTCTAAATATTAGTATTACAGTAAAAAAAATTGGCATGGATCCATGTAGGATGATAACCAAATTATGAAATTGTTCCCTGTATACTTTGGTGTAGTATGTATGATGAATAATAAATCATAATGTATATTATATATTGTGTTTGAGCAAGCATGCAATCAGACACAAAGCAGTCAGTGGAATTCATTAAAACAAATGACAAGACAGTTCTAGCATCTACTACATCGTTTTCTCAAAAATATCAGTCCATCGTATAAATAAGTTTTCAATATTTTGCAAAGTGTACCCTCTTTGCGTTTGCTCATCAGAGGTGTTGCATTTCATCTCCAAATACCCTTTTTGTTTACAGCCCCCACTTTATACCCCACCACCACTTGTTTTCGTCCTATAGGCCTACACCAACAAAAGCCATTAAAAACAGACATTTTCATTTTTAAGATGAATGTAATACGGTATATGCTCTTCATTGACTTATTGAACGTGTTTGATTTGATTTATTGATCGTTGAATGGGTAGCTGGGCTAAAAGTAATATGTTTCGAACACAATTCAGAGCAAACAAACATTGAAAATTTCATCAAAATCAGACAAGGAAAAACAAATTTATGTATCTTAGTTTTGCATTATTTTGATGAAAGAGTTGTATGCTTGTCACCTGCACACGCACTCACTTGCACACACTTCATCTTGCCCCTTTGTCTTCCCCCTTTCCTTCTATTATATTTTAAGCAATATAAGTGACATCACTTTTAAATAATAAAGACCCAGTATTTTTATTATGGTTTCCATGTAGCCTCTTTTCCCCTGCCTGCTATTATTTCAAGCTCGAATTAGAAAGTCAAAAAGGGGCCTAAGCTTTCGATCCTAGCAGAATCTTCGTCGGAGGCAAAATGACAAACATATAAAGTGGAACAACCATAATATAGACCACAAACAAGCTACAGCAACACTAGAAACAAGGAGACAAAAGGGGCATTAGTGAGTAGAGAAGACCAATCAGGTTAGTGAAGGGGATGAAAGAAAAGGAGTAGGCATGCAGACACAAAGGGAAGTTAGTGTAAGTAAGGCCAGTAAAAGACCTCAAGCCAAGAGGGATTAAAATAATGAGGCAGGCAACATCAAACAGGATCTGGAACAAAACAGTGATAATGGGATGAAAAACAAGAGAATTAGTGAGAGGTGGGTCAAACAGGTTACAAAGAAAGGCTTAATAAACTGGTGCATAAGAGTGGGGGAAAAAAAGAAAAAGAATGGGGAACAACTGATAATGTGCAAAAGACATATAAGTATATATGATAAAGCTTTCAGCTTACGATAGCTGGCCTCTGCATTTAAATTCATTTGTTATTGTTTACATGAATATTATGTCTATATATCTACTTAACTACTATACAATTTATTGTCACCTTTGTAACTTGATCATTATGTATGTTTGATTTTATATCATTGTTATCAATTTGTAATTTTGATATATTAATAAATGCAAAAATACCTGCTTAAAAAAAAATTACGAATATACAAAGGGCAGGCTGATGATGTCATATCCCAACTTATTCATTTGTATTCTATTATATGAAATTGCATTTATTCCAATTTTCTCCTCAGCGACGCCACGGCGCGCCGCGCCGTGGCGTCGCTGAGGAGAAAATTGGTGGGGGGGGGGGGGTGGCAACACATGCCCCGTGATTTTTCAAGCACTGAAAATAAAAGGAAAAAAAACAGAAAAAGGTGGAAGAAAAGTTAAAGAAGAGAGTTTAAAAAGAGATATCAGAGTGATGAAACCGCAATACACCTATTTTATTCAACTGAGCTGAGAGAGAAAAAATGACGTCACATTAAATATTTAAGTCATCTTGCCCGGCCTATCGAAAGTACCTTGGCGCCGCCCATATATCTCTATTTGAGATATCATTGTCAATAAAAGAAAAAAATAATTTATGTATTTACATTTCTGTATATGAAAATTCCTTACTGTGCTATCGAAAGTAATTATATGTAGTTTTTTTTCTTTTCTATAATGATAAAACCACTAGTGGATTATGAGGCGCCGAATGTACCAATATTATATAGAACAATTATTTGTTATATAATCATTATTTATTAAATAATAACTATTATTTATATATAATTTACATTTTATTTGTAAATAACTACTATTATATAAAATATCATTTCTAATTATTTATATATAATTCCAAGTAATACTTCATTATTTGTAAATAATAATAGTTCGACATTCCATTATTTATAAATAATGATTATTTGTTTTTCATTATTTATAAATAATGATTATTTGTTTTTCATTATTTATAAATAATGATTATTTGTTTTTCATTATTTATAAATAATGATTATTTGTTTTTCATTATTTATAAATAATGATTATTTGTTTTTCATTATTTATAAATAATGATTATTTGTTTTTCATTATTTACAAATAATGATTATTTGTTTTTCATTATTTATAAATAATGATTATTTGTTTTTCATTATTTATAAATAATTTGTTGAGTTTTCCATTATTTATAAATAATGATTATTTGTTAAATAATGAAAACGTCTACTTCATTATTTATAAATAATTTTTTCGAGTGCACCATTATTCTCATTATTTATAAATAATCATTATTTAATGTTCGAGTTTTCCATTATTTATAAATAAAGATTATTTGTTAAATAATGAAATATCTACTTCATTATTTATAAATAATAATTTTGTTTCAATATCCCATTATTTATAAATAATCATTATTTATAAACAATTTTTACAGTTTGCCATTATATACAAATAATCATTATTTATATACAAATAACCATTATTTATTAAATAATGCCATTATTTATTAAATAATGCCATTATTTATTAAATAATGGAAAACTCGCTATAACATGCAAATGTGGGACCGCCCATGATATGAATATTCATGATGCGATTTCCTTTTTCGTGATTTTTCTTCACAAATTTTTGTCCATTTCCTCTTCATAATGACATTTCTTGAAGCAATTTTCTAGGGATATGGTCTGATTGTAATATTCTTCATTTTCTATATAACTTCGTCTTCGTAGAAATATCAAAAAGTGTAATTTTATACGATTTTTCTTACAGTTCACAATCCCCATAGGCGCGCGTGTACGGTAGGGACAACCGGTGAATCGACGGAGTGCTCTTCATCGAAATACTACGTTGGTTGGTCCCCGGAAGTGGCGGGCGGAATTTAGCCCGAATCCTCGATGGAAGTCGATCAAGTGCATATGAGCTGAGAGAGTGAAATATCAGTGTACTTGTACAGGCCCTTCTACTTTTTATAAATATTTCTTGTTGCTTTTTTTGTTAAGTTAATTTTTCCTGGTGTAGAAATAAGTTTCAGTTCTAATAATGCACTTCAAATACATTTTGGAGTGTCTGTTTGAGGCGTTTGGGGCGATTTCACCCTGGCCCCAAAATGCTCGCAACGACAATACGGGGGCATGATGACCCCTAATTTTTTAAAAACTTATTTTTCTATTGAAAATTATCACAAAATTCACCAAAAGTGTGCACGAAAGCCTTCGTATTTCACTTTTAAAACTCCAAAAAGTGCCCAAATGACAAGCTTGGTCGCTTCGCTGTGTCGCTTTCAACTTGAGAACGTTTACGCGTCTGCTTCCCCCCCCCCTCCTCCGAAAGAAATTCTGTATACGGCCATGCTCTAAAGAGCCTGGCACATTGATTTATGTATACTTCATTTTCATTATTTTTATCTCATTATCATCATGGCCTTACGCAGAATTTTTTCCGGGGGGGGGGGGGGGTGGGGGGAGCAGGACGCGCGTAAACTTTCTCATAAAAATCTTGAGAAAGCGAAGCGACCAAGCTTGTCATTTGAGCTTGGTCGCGTCGCTGTCTCGCTTTCAAGATTTTTTTGAGAAACTTTACGCGCGTCCTAGCTGCCCCCCCCCCCCCGGTAAAAATTCTGTGTAAGGCCATGATGATAATGTGATAAAAATAATGAAAATGAAAAGTACATATAAATCAATGTGCCATATGCTCTTTTGAGCATGGCTGTTCACAGAATTTCTTTCGGGGGGTGGGGGCAGACGCGTGTAAACGTTCTCAAGTTGAAAGCGAGACAGCGAAGCGACAAAGCTTGTCATTTGGGCTTGGTCCCGTGGCTGTCTCGCTTTCAAGATTTTTTTGAGAAAGTTTACGCGCGTCATGCTCCGGC
Organism: Lytechinus pictus; assembly: GCF_037042905.1. Taxonomy (NCBI): domain Eukaryota; kingdom Metazoa; phylum Echinodermata; class Echinoidea; order Temnopleuroida; family Toxopneustidae; genus Lytechinus; species Lytechinus pictus. The sequence continues at coordinate 12,071,955 of NC_087263.1, read as the reverse complement.
CCCGGCCCCCCCTGGAAAAAATTCTGCGTAAGGCCATGTTGATATAATGAGATAAAAATAATGAAAATGAAAGTATACATAAATCAATGTGCCAGGCTCTTTAGAGCATGGCCGTATACAGAATTTCTTTCGGAGGAGGGGGGGGGGGGGGGGGGGAGCAGACGCGTAAACGTTCTCAAGTTGAAAGCGACACAGCGAAGCGACCAAGCTTGTCATTTGGGCACTTTTCGGAGTTTTAAAAGTGAAATACGAAGGCTTTCGTGCACACTTTTGGTGAATTTTGTGATAA